>NC_056743.1:405306415-405333915 GCF_019279795.1 Protopterus annectens | reverse complement strand
TTTGGGTGCTTTCTAGTCAAACCCTGTTTCCTCTGTTGCTGCCCCAGGCTTTTCTGGTGTCCTTAGACCTGAAGGATGCTTACCTTCATATTCTTATTCACTTCTTTAGTGTGTTTTTGTATTTTTCGGCTTCTTCCTCTCATTTTCAATTCTCTGCTTTGCCCTTTGGCTTCTCTGCTGCTCCAAGGGTATACAAAAATGCCTAACCCCTATGATCGCCTTTTGCAGGCCTGAAGGCATTCAGATTTTTCCTTATCTAGATGACCTGTTGCTCCTTGATTCCTTATTCCAGTTACCTGTTACAGGCTCTGGAATTCACCATATCTCTCCCTCAAAGTCTGGGGTTCACTATCAACTTCCAGAAGTCTGTTCTGACTCCCTCACAGGATCATGTATTCTAAGCACGCAAGATTCAAACAGTGCTAATGTTAGCCTCTCTTCCACCTCCAAAGATTTTGTCCTTGACAGCTTTCTTTCAGTCTCTTCTTCCTATGTCTGCCATTCTAGCCAGGGAGTTTCTTCGGTCCCTGTGATTCATGGCCTCTCCTATTCCAATACTCCCTCTTGCCAACCAGACTGTATATGCAAAAGCTTCATTGGTACCTCCAGTCAGTTTGGCTTCAGCATTGTCACCCTTTCGATTTCAGAGTGCCTCTCCTTCCTTGTCTCAAGTGGGAATTCAAGTGGTGGATTCAGCAACTTGCCCTAAATCAAGTCCTGACCTTTCAGCCTCCAGTTCCTTTTCAAAAATTGTTCACTGATGCTACAGACATGAATTGGGGGACTTCCTGCGGTCACCTGAAAGTTCAGAGTCTCTGGTCCCACCCATCAGAAATCAGACCATATCAATATCAAATAGATGAGAGCTCTGATTGTGGCCCTTCAGGCTTTTTACCCCATGCTCACTCCAGGACCCCTGTAGGTTTATACAGGCAACACATAGTGATGTGGTATGTCAACAAGCACAAAGTCTTACCTTCTTTGCAGACTGGCTCTTCAGGCCTGAGATCTGGCTATCAGTTACCAGCTAACTCTTCAAGCAGTGTGTATTCCTCTATAGCACAATCTAGTGGCTCCTTGAGTATGTCCAAAACATAAGCTTGCAAATGGTGTTTCACAGAGACTTGTTTCTGGACATAGTCTATACATGGGGTATTCTTCAGGTAGAACTTTTTGTCTCCCTTCTGAACAGGCAGCTCCCTCTTTTCTGTTCCAGAGTGCCATGCATCTGGCATGGAAGACAGACGCCCTTTCTTTTCCTTGGAAGGGGATGTTTTCTATATCTTCCCTCCCCTTCCTCTACATCCAAGAGTCCTGCAGAAGATTCAGCCAGACTCCCTGAAAATCTTGCTAGCATCTTCCTTTGGCCAAGACAGCACTGGTTCCCCCCTTCTTAATGCATCTGGCCAGGGGCAATCACTACAAATTATCTCATGAGTTGGATCTACTCACCCAGGACAATTATTTATTTTTATTTAACATTTGTTTGTCAGGATAGTCCGACTGGACAACAAGTGTCTGTTTTCAGCGGAGTCCTTGGGAGAAAAACTCCATAAGTTTACAGAGAAGAAAAATATACAAAAGAGACATTACAGTAGTAGTAGCATACAGATTGTAGACTTTAAAGCAGTTAGTATACAATAAGAGGATTTTACCCTTTTTGGTTGAAAATACAAGTGTACAAAATATACAATGAGAGTAGATAAGAACCTGGTAGAGCATGGCAAGATATTTCACAATTGAATAAGAGTATATAACTGTTTGTTTCCATATTTACATTCAAGCAAATATACATGAAATAGTGTATGTGTGTATATACATATATATATATATATATATATATATATACACACACACACACACACACACACACACACACACACATCATATAGGTCTATGTTGTAATGTCGAAAAAACACTTCATCGAATCTCGGTTTTGCAATCACACTTTAGCGAAACTATGTATTATCGAAACTGCACATGAGCAAAGTAAATAACATCGAACAAGTACTTTTGCATAATCCATTCCCCTACCCTAAAACTTAAAAGCTTTACAAATTACTCTTTTGCAGGGGGCAAGCCCCCCTGTGCCCCCCACACCCCTCTACTTAAATATACTAACTTTGCGATCGCACTACAGTGGGGAAAAGGATGTAATTCCTTATCCCCAGTGTAATGCGCTTTGGAGAACCGGCTTACACAAATGTACATGTTCGATGTTATGTACTTCAATCATGTGCAATTTCGATAATACAGACTTTCGCTAAAGTATGACTGCAAAACAGGGATTCGAAGAAGTGTTTTTTCGACATTAAAACATAGACCCATATATATATATATATATATATACATATACACACATACACATACACACACGTACATACACTCATATATAGGTTATTGTACATGGATAGGTATAGTTAGAGCATGTCGTTTGTGTTGTCCAGGACAGAAGGGGTGTAGAAATTGTGAGTGGATGAGGCTTCAGGGGTTCAATTACAGTTGCATAGATGGTTGGTGAAGAGGTAGGTTTTAAGTAGGTTTTTGAAGGAAGGTGTGGAGTTTTGTAGTCTCAGGTCAGGGGGAAGGTTGTTCCATATTTTTGCTATTTCATGGGCAAATAGTGACTCCCGGGAGTTTTTGCATGTGATGGTTTTGATTAAGGCTTTGTTGGAGGACTGAAGTCGTCTATTTGAATTGTAGAAGTTCAGCATGCCAGTCAGGTCAGGGGTTTTCTCAGGATAGTACAGATTTAGATGAGCTAGGCTGAGTTGATGGTACCTTAATAGGTTTGGAAATTCAAGGCTTGTAGGGAAAGGCAGTGGTGGGATCGTGATTTGGCAATGGTAGCGAATCTAGCAATTTTGTTGTAACAGATGGCAAGTTTATTAAGGTCAGTTTTGTAAAGATTAGTTAGAATTGGGGATGCATAAAGTAGAATAGATAGGAGGTGGGTCCTGGCTATTGCAATTCGAGATTCGGTGGTTAGATAACTTTTACAGCAATAGAGGGAACCTAGCTTTTTGTGGACTTTAGTGATGGTTGTTATGTGCTTTGTGAATTAGAGTTGCAGGTCAATGGTAACTCCTAGGAGTTTAGCCTCAGAGACAAGGGTGAATTGGGTTTTGTTGGCAGAGAGTACAGAGAAGGCAAGGTTGCTTGTTTTTGTATAGTGGAATAGCATTAGTTGTGTTTTCTTGGGATTTAGTATGACTTGTGAGTTGTTAAGCCAGTTCTCTGTTATTTTGTTGGAGAAGCTGGATGTTGGGTGTAGAGCATATGAGAGTTGTGTTGTCAGCATATTGGACTATGTTGGCTTTAGAGGTAGTTGAGTGGAGGTGGTTTGTGAAGATATTAAAAAGAAGGGGTCCTAGGATTGATCCTTGTGACACACCTATGGAGGTTGGGAGTGGGGGGATAGAGAGTTATGCCATTTGATGGATTGTTGGCGGTTATCTAAATAGCTTTTAAACCAGAGTACAGTGGGATTGTTAAGGCTGAGGTCAGAAAGACAAGACAGTAGTAAGGCTAGGATGGTAGCGGAGACTAATTTACCTAGATTCATGTGGGAGTTTATAGTATCAATGAATTTGAGTAGGGCAGTGGTGGTGCTGTGGGATGGGCAAAATCTGTGTTGGGGTGAGGAGAGAAGGTTGTTGGTGAGGAGATAGGAGAGGAACTGGTGATGAATACATCTTTCTAGGGTCTTAGGGGTGAGAGAATTGCAATTGGTCGATAGTTGGAAAGGTCTAGGGAGGGGCCACCTTTGTGAAGTGATATGCTATATGAGGTTTTCCACAGGGATGGAATGGTGTGTTTGGTGATGGATCTATTTTATTAGAAGTGAAATGGGATAGGCTACAGCTGTGAATGCAATTTGGAGGTATAAGGCAGGAAAATTGTTGGCTGCAAGGGAAGTTGGTTTGAGTTTGGCTGGAAGATTTTGGATAGCAGAGGTAGGAACAGACCTAAGTGTGACAGGTATGATATTGATTTGGGCCTGAGGTGGTTGTGGGGTGTTAGTGGAAGTGATGTTGTTTAACAGTTTGAGTATCGAGGAGGTGAAATAGTTATTAAAGCTGGAGGCTATGTCGAAGTCTGTACCTGTTATATTGGGGGCGGGAGTGGTGGTTCTTCCAGGCTGTAGGATGTTATTTATTATTTGCCCAGAATTTTTGCGGTTTGGTACTGTATTTTTGTTGAGTGATAGAGTCATTTTGTTTATCAAGCTTAATCTGCTTTTTTGCTTTGTTCTGGAGCTCGTGAAAGGTTTGCCTAGCTGCGGGTGATCTGGTGTGGCGCCCCGCCAGGTTTTCCAGGCTTTATCCCTGGTTCTAAGTAGGGCTTTTGTGGTTTTCTGGAGCCAAGGGTGGGGCTGCTTTGTATCCTGACTGTTTTTAAGGGGGCTAGTTGGTTGCGGATATTTAGGAATGTGGAGATGAAGTAATCAACTGATTTGTCTAATGAAAGGGTTTTGATGGGAAACCAACTGCAGTGTTGCAAGGCTCTTATGAAGTGGTCTCTAGGAAACTTTTTGTTAGAGCGGGTTTGTAGAAGGGAGGGAGAGTTAATTATTTTACGTTTGTGCCTGAGGATAAGTTTGGTAGGGTGCCACATTGATGGGCAGTATTTGATTGATTTGTGAGGATCTAATCAAGTACAGATTCTCTTTCTGTGGTCTTATCAATGTGTGGGAGAATATTTCTAAATTGGGTGAAGTTATATAGGTTAATGTGGTGGCTGGGGGTGGGAGAGTGGATGGAGTTCCAGTCAATGTTTACGTTACCTAGCACGATAGTTTCTTGAGGTAGAGAGTATGAGGCCCAGTGAAGTATGGATTCTAGGGTGGTTAGGTTGTCACCTGGGGGTATATAGATACCCAGTAGGTTTAGGTGCTTATGTTGGTTAAGGGAGAGTTTTGCAAATACAGTCTCTACATTGCTGAAGTTGGGGGAATCCTTTTGGAGGAGTTGAAGTTGTAGGCTGGTTCTGTGAAGTAGAACTAAGCCTCCAACTCTTATGTAACCAGTCTGCCCTGAGAATGTTATACCCAGGTGGGGTGATGAAATTATCTTTAGTATGTGGTTTAAGCCACGTCTCTGTGATGAGAATATCATGGTTATATAAGGAGATGGCAGTGTGAAGGTCTTCTGTTTTATTCATGGCACTGCAGGTATTCATATTTAATATCAGTAAGTCGGTGGGTTTGTGCTTAGTTGGATAGTGATGGGTGCATGGCTTATTAGCAGGGGTTGCTGGCCTGGGGTTGGGGTGAATGTCTCCTCCTAGTAGCAGCTGGGTAGTTACACAGGTGATAGATTTTGGGTACTAGACGATTAGATTGTTTTAGATGGTTAGAAGTGGTACATCGGAGGGGCATGGTATAGGGGGTGTTTGATGTATATGATCTAATAGTAATGTGGGTTAGAGTGGGGGATTTGGAGTGGATACAGTAAGTGTCTGTGAGGAGATGAGGTGCTGATGGTGGCTATGGAGAGACAGTTGAATAGGGAAGTTAATCCCAGGAGGGTATAGTGGAGATGAGACTGGGGGCAATGAGACATACTGGGAGTGAGGTTGTGGAGGTAGAGGAGGTATTTATATTTAGTGAGTGTGTGAGTAGATGATATGGGTGTGGATACTGAAGTAGTAGGTGGGCTGGAGTGGTGGGAACTGGCAGGGGGTGTGTAGATGGTGCTGAGGGATATAATTATAGGATAATGGGAGGACGAAGGGTGGGTCTTTGTAAAGGAGGTTACCTATAAATTCAAAGTATGCACGGGTGTGTGGAAATTGGGAGCAGGGTAGGGGAGCGGGATGAGCCAATCAAGATATGTGCAATTCAAAAATAAACTATCAGGGAGTGACAAGGAGGTCACTCATCCAGCTATACTTATCCACTCATCAGCTGACACTGTGGGTGATAGGGTTTTGATCCCTTTTAGGCACCTCTCTTCTGAGGAAGTGCTCAGAGTTGGAGTTTTACAAGAGGCAAGAAAACCTACAACCAGAAAGTCTTATGTGCCCAAATGGAAAAGATTTTCAGTCTGGTGCCATGCTCATAGCCAGGACTCTTGTTCAATGCGTACCTCTAGCTATCTCCTATTTGTGTGAGTTGCTCCAGTCTGCCTTGGCCTATTCTTCTGTAAAAGCCCCATTTGTCAGCTATTTCTGCCTATCTGCCCTTGAATCCTCCTTTGGCTTCTCGCTTGAGGTCAAACAGTTTCTTAAAGGGCATCCTACATCTTAGGACCCCAAGTAAGCCTATTCCTCTTCCTCCTTGCTACCTCAATTTTGTTTTGGGGAAAAATGATCTGGGCTCCTTTTGAACCTGTAGGTTCAGCTTATCTGTGACACTCTACCTGGAAGACTGTGTTATTGCTTGCTCTTACTTCGACTCGCAGGGTTTCTGAACTTCAGGCCTTCATGGCCATTCCTCCTTTTTTTTTTTTTTTTTTTACAGTGACAGGGTGGCTCTTTGCATTAATTCTTTTATGCCCAAGGTTATAATCAGGAAGTACAACTCCCTTCCTTTTTTCCTTCTCTTCAGTCTGCTAGTTAGAGGGTCCTGCATACCTTGGATTTCCACAAACAGCTCAGGTATTATTTAGATAAAACTAAGACCATTCAGCAAACCATCTCCTCCGGGATATCTAAGGCCATTTCCTTTTGTTATTCTTTTCATGGCAAGTGTCTGTCTACTTCTGTTAGAGCTCATTTCACTAGGGCTGTTGCCTCTTCTGCTGCTTTCTTCAAGCGTTTGGATACCAATTACATCATTGACGCTGCTACTTGGTCCTCAGTGCATACCTTTACTAAGCATTATAAATTGAATATGGTTGCTAGGGCCATCTAGTATGGGCTTGTTTTGGGGGCTCTTCTCAGCCTTCCACCTCCCACTTATTTTTCTTTATCTTTTGTACTCTCCTTAAGGTGAAGAATACTGCAATAGTGATACAGAAGGACATAGTACAGTTGTGTAAAATTATACCATAACAGCAGATGTCCTTCTCTTCACTGTAGAAGTATTCTGTCCCTCCCTCCACTGCTGTTTTTCTTCTGGGTTTTAATTTGGTCCCCCTCCTGGCTGAGGGCCCCTATTTTCCATCTGCTTTTTCTCCCCTTGGATGTGCATTGCCTCCTTTTTGCCCTATGGAAACTGTTCTAGGTAAATGCATCTGTATGTGACCTTCATGCCCTACTTCCTGTGCAAGGGACATAAGTGTGACATATGGTGCATACAAGGTCTAAAGGCTTTGGTATACTGTCCAGACATTGGGGTACCCTTAGAAGGAGATCCCTTAAGTGAAGAATACTGTAACAGTGAAGAGAAATACATCTACTGTTAAGATTTTGCAGTACTGTACTTTCTCTTATTAATAGTGTTGGTTTATGACTCAGTCTGTCATTATATCTGGACCTTTTCTCCCTGAGTGTCCAGTAAAATGGGATCTTGCAATGTCCCAGTAATCAAACAAATAAAAAATAAATACATCTGCATCTCAGCTGTTCAGTTATACCACTGGGATGGAAAAGAAGTCATGAAAAAACTAAAAAAATCCAGAGCCTAAACCCAGGACTAGTGGAGTGCCACCTATAACTTTCCTCTACTTTCCCCATAAACATAGACATGAGAAGTGCTTTGTTTTGTTTAGGCGCTAACACGACCACATGCAGTGTGAAATTTGTCAGGCATTTGTCCCTTAAACAGTTCACAGTCATCTTTCTATTTATTTGGAAAATCATCAGTTAAAGCATTTGGCTGAGGGTACCTCAGCCAAATCTACTGGCCCTGATGTTCAGCCACCACTTAAGAAGAAAGCCAAAAAGGCGTGTATAGATCCTGCTGTTGTCAGCCTCCATCAGACATCTCTGTTGGGTTGGATGAAGAACGCCAAGACTGCACAGTGCCAATGTCACCTCCGTCTGCTGCGACCAAGACTGAAGCCAACATGGAGCTGTCTATCTGCACATCCAATGAGGCTGTGCCTATGAGTGACCTAGGGGGATTCCCCATATACTTGTGATGGAAGAGGTTCTTGGTACTTTCACTGAATCTAGGCAGGGGTCTGAACCTCCTAGATTTGATAAAGCTGATGTTTCTTTGAAAAAGAAATGGAAGGCTAATTATGTGACCCTGTGGCTAAAGATTCCCACAAAGAATGGCAGGATCTTACTCAAGGGATTTTCAATCCTGCTTCTCTCCCACTCCTGGATTCAGACCAGCTAGATTTAGAGATAGGCAGTAGAGCAACCAATGAATCATAGCTAGGACAGGATGAGAAGAGAAAATGGAAGAAGCAGACATTTTGGCTTTGTTTGGCATATCACTAAAAGTGAAACAAGAACTGTATGTGAAGGAAAGCTTAACATTTATTCATAGTTATGCTAAACTTTTTTACTGTACTGCATGCTGTACAGGAAAATGCAATGGACATAATTTTTTTGCATAATTTAATCTGAGAAAAAAACAGTGATAACTATGCTACTTTATCTAACCATGTGTGATTTAAGACAGTTTAAATTTAACTCTTTTATTGTCAGTGAGGGAATGGAGTCAGTGAGGATCTGAAGAATGCTCTGGTTAAATCACAGTTGAGATTTCCTACCACTCTGGAATGTAGATAGACTATGGAAATAATATCAAACTACCATAAATCAAACAGCAAGGAACTTTATTACTAAGCTCTGACACTGATAAAATATTTGGCAGGGTAGGTTAGCTCATTTTAGAGCATGCATTACAGAAATTCAGTTTTCTTCCCGACTTTAAAATGTATGACTGGGATTCAGCAAAGACTGTCACACATGGTGTGTTACATGACATGAGATTCACAGAAAATCATACCTAGAGCATAACTGAGTAATACAGTGTGTGAATTACAGAAATATAATGCTGATATACACATACACACACAGTGATATCTATCTATCTATGTATATATATATATATATATATATATATATATATATATATATATATACACACACACACACACACACACACACGTGTATGTGTATGGTGTGTCCTTGAAACAGGCTGCTTTTGAGAAGTGTTCTGCTACTTTCATTAATCCAACACTTGAGAAATATGCTGATGAGTACTTATTTATACATTTGTTAATGAGGTTGGTGTACTGGTCCAAAAACCCATTACAGGCAAACCCAGGCCAAATACTGATGACAAATTGCAACTTTACATAAATGAAGATACAAAACACAAAGATAAACAGCAAAACAACAATGTAACACAGAGCATGCAATGTAATTACAGTGCAAAACATATGTATCGAACAAAATGTTACCAAGCTGGTTTAATCAGGGTGTATCAACGTAATGCACTACCAGTTTAAATTTGGGAGACAAGGGGCAGAAGGAAGGAAACATATGTACAAAGGGCAAAGCAGATTATATAGACAGCTACAGGAGTCATAGCCATAAAACCATAGAAACTAAAATTTGTTGCATGACGATATGAAGATAGTGAGACACGGCATAGCTGCCTTCAAGTACGTTAGTGGAGGTACTGGGCCAATGCCATAGGTGTGGGTGATGGAGTTTACAGTTAAGGTTGGAGGTAAGCTAAAAAGGTCATGAAGTAAGCAAAGGCAGGACAGTAGCATTCAGAAGACATGATCAGAAGCATTTGTGCCTAGTGGTTTACCTGCATAACAAAATAAAAATGATGACCATTGAAGCCCCAGCTCAGCTAATAGTTACTGACAGATGTGGAAACCTGGAGAAATATGGCCTTGATAGAATGGTAACAGGCACACTAGTCAATATATGTGCCAAACACAGGTCATGAGATTGTCATCTCAGTGGGTACAGACTGCATGGCAGCAGTCTACATTCCATCCACTGGAATATTTTAACAATGTTTGCTGTAAGGGGCAACATAACATGAATTCTGAAGGCTGCTTCCATGATTTTGCTCCAGTTTTTAATGTGCCCAAGGTATTGGAAGTCCAAACAGGAACAAAAGTGTGTGACTCAGTAGTAATCAGAATACAACCCTCCTTCAGGAGGAGTGTCTGGGTTTCCATTGCTGGATTATTTTTGTTACCAAAATAAAAGTATTTACAATCTTTGCTGGGGGAAGGGGTCAGAAAGTCGCACTAGCCTACACAGGCCCCAGGATGGACCCTCTGCACCACTATCAATCCCCTTCCAAAAACTGACCACATAGATCCTCAATAACCGTTGCATCCTGTATTGTGACCTTCACTATCCAGCAGGGAGGCTGACCTGGGGACTGCTGGGACCCAATTTTAGTTGTGGGGTGTGGTGCAAAGAGCAGTGGAGGAAACATATTAAGTATTTCAGGCAATATGAATACTACCGCTGGAACAAAAGTACATTAATCAAAAAGATTAATTTAAACCTGGCTGTATCAGGAATGCTTGGATTAATTACAATAATAATATCAATAATACCACCCATTTGTTAACTGGGTAGGCCCACTGGACACAACATCCCTTTTCAGGGGTGACCTGGGACCAATGCCTGGTTAAATGACTTGCATAAGGTCACACAGTAGGCAAATGAGGGCTGACAAAATCAAACCCTATACCACAGGAAATTCAGCAGTGTCTTAATCATCAATCAACTGCCAGACAGAAAGATGCACAGCTCTCCTTCATATTCAGTAAACTATGATTCATAGAATGACACTATTTACACTGTGAACACAAAACAAGTATTTGTTTCAAACTTGTGTTTATATAGTATATTCACTAGCTTATTGCAATAAATGTCACTAAGGTCTTAACTCTGAAATGAAGAGGTTACATAGTCTGTTCCACATAAAAAGACCCACAAAAACACTGGACTAGGCATATTAACCAGTAAGTATTACCAGTTTGTAAGTGGCGGATGTATATCTTGCTGGTACTGGTGCTAGAAATAGTGACAGTATTTTATATATACACCTATACATTACAATTTTATGTAATTAATTTATTTTCTTTACATTATGATTGCCATAAGGATACAACACTAATCATGGATGTTATTTCCATGAGTAATAATAAATCTGTGAGAATCCATAGAAGTATTAATTCTAGTATTATATTCTAAGTCCACTTCCTTGATCACAATATCAATCATATCTGAACCATAAGATCTATGTGTAAATATATTCTTCGACAAGGACTTGTACTCTAAGGTAGAAGGGCAAATGCATTTCAGTCCCATGAACTATCAGTTTGGTATGTTTTGTACCATGGAGTTTGGGTGACAAATTAGGGAAAAAAAAGTTTTCTATATAATGTTCTAGTACTATTACTCAATAAACATGTAAAATGCACAACTTACAATCAGCCTACGTACTGTATAAATGAGATTCTTAGATGGTGTGACAATGTGAGATATTGACAGCTATGCCAGAAGAAGTAGGGCAGCGGATGTGTGACTATGCCAGCGCAGCTAGCTGGAATTTTGTAAAGAATTATATATCATTTGTATATCAAACTGATTTGTACAGATGCTTGTGTTGAAAAATGTATTTGTAAAGCTGCTTGTGTTAAAAATGCACCAACAGTGTGTCCTGCTGGACAGAAAAAGAAATACACATGCATTATTGTAAATGTTTAAATGTATATGTTTTAACAGAGGATACTGGAAAAGAAGCAGTTAATCTGAAGCCCCCTAACTTTGAAAATAGTTTGAAATTAAATTACCTGGCTTAGGTCATAAAGATTGTATCTTACAGTTCTCAATGCAGCCAGAAACAAAAAGTCTGTACTAGGAAGCTTAATGTACTGTCTTTGGCGTGAACTAATTGCTACTCTGGAAGGGTGAATGTTTGAAATTGTTTTCTGACTTCCAGAAGCTACAACAGATCTGAGCAAATCTCTGTGTGTACTACTGACACATATGTGCTAAATCCTGGCAGTTTCTAGCAATGGGGGCAACATGGGAACCAGAAGTCAGATGACCAGATGTATGTGATGTCTTTCTGTAATCTAGGACAAATGTTTAATACTACATGAGGCTGTAGTCTCATGGCAGTCTGTTTTAGGAACCTGACAGAGAAGAACCCTTCACCTACTTCATCTTCCCCTCCTCTAGTAAGTGAACCAGGGAATAGTAATTCTTTAGATCAGTCAGGAAAATATAGTGAAATTAGAAATATTGTTTTTCTGTAACTGTGTGAATGAAACTCTAGTGTTTACTGTAAACAGATATTTAGTATTTTCATGTTCTTTTCTTATTTATTATTAAATATATTTAAACTATTCATTGTGGACTGCGGTGGTGGTGCTGCGGTAGTGTTGTCGCCTCAGAGTAAGACGTCCTGTTCGATTCTCAGCTAAAGCATCTTCTGTGTGTAGACATGCGTGAAAGGGCGTACCTTCGTTGGAGGTTGTGCATCAGGGCTGACAACCCGGTACATAAAAATCTACTGCCAATCATTAGCGGACCGGAGTTCCACTGTGGCGACCCCTAACCGGGAAAAGCCGAAAGATACAACAAACTATTCATTGTGGATTGTCTTTTACAGAATATTTTAATATTTGAAAGTATTTATATATATTTGGTGACAGTTCTGGCAACTCATGAAAGCCTTGGTGTTGGTCAAACTACCATTTGTATTAACATTATTTTTACTTAGTATAATTGGGTACCCTTGCAACAGCCTTAGAGTGAGCTGGCTTTGAAGTGTCTGGTGGTGGTGTAACTACCTTATAGTCTGGGGAGAATGGGGCATAACTAGTAAATCTGTGCCAGCCTTTCCCAGGTGTGAGTGTGTGTGTGTGTGTGTGTGTGTGTGTGTGTGTGTGTGTGTGTGTGTAAATCAAATCTCAGAGAGTTTGTGTGTTAGCTGTTTGGAGCAGGGACACGAAGCACTGGTTTCAAAGAGAGGGTACTGGAGAACTTGGCTTGGACACTCAGCTGAAGTCTCAAGTTTATATCTGCACCAATGGAGAGTCTTACTGGGGACCTGGTGGGAGAAAAAGAAATCCAGACCCCAGACTGAGTATGTTTCCAGTGTGCAGTTTAGGGAAATTGTGCTTTATGCAGAGAGCTGCCTCTGGAAATACTGCATATATCCATTTTTGTTCCAAGTGAACGTCCCTCTCCAGTGCCAATGGTGAGGATTCAGGATCCTTGATTACTGGCCCAGAGTAGGGACATCACAGATGCATTTGAACTTTACCTTTATTTTTACCAGAATTAGTAACTTTGGTAGACTTTTATCCACCATTGTTTGATGGAATAATTAGTGAAATTGTGCTGATGATGCTAATTAATAAAGAGTTCAACAATGCTCTAACAACTACACCATCTGCCAGCTATTGTATATCCCTTATTAGGTTGAATGGTAAATGAGCTGACTACAGTACAGAGGATTATGACTGGTTCTGTCATTATCCTATTCTTGAGACATGAATGCCAAGAGATAAGTGCAAAGCTTGAGAGCTGAATCTTGGCATCTATGTCACAAACAAATAGGGGGGGAGGTTATCATAACGTTTTTGTACTGCATGGGGCTTTATCTGCCTGGTGTACTACCAGCTACAGAAAAAAGTGGGGAAGCACAAAATGTAAAGCAGTTAGCAAGTGCTGTCAAACAAACAGCAGCATACCTCTCAACTTTGCAGAAGAAATCAGACCAAATCCAAACATAATTGGAAGACAAAGGAGCAGAAATGGGGTCAGTTTTTAAATATTGCTCTAATTCACTTAATAGACTTAATAGAACAGCAGGTTTTACGTCAACATGTATTTTCTGAACAGTAAGTAGTATGAAATTCTTAATATCTTGCATTATCATCGGACTGTAATCCTTAGTGATTTACCACATAATCCGAAATTTTATGAGTGTCAGAGAAAAAATATGATGCAAAATCAGGGATATTCTGCAGAGAATGGCTTTACTGAAAAGGCTTACCCAGACTCTGCTATAGTTTACTGTGACGGAAAGGTTAGCTTTTTATTTGTTGTATTCTGTATTACTTTACCTTTTTCTGTTTTGTATACTGTGATTTGTTTTCTTTACGCTGTGTTTTACTTGTATTCTGCTTTTAACTGCATATTAAAACTTGAAAAGACACCACAGCTCTGTCTCTTGTGAGTCAGACAGAAATTTTTCCTACCCTCCCACCCGGTTACTGTTGTGTGCTTAAACACCACTGTCTTTCTAGTTGCCTGCCCCTTATGTCAATTTGACCATATATCTCATTTCTTCTCTGCTTTTACAGGTTGGTGTGAGTAAGCACAAAATTATCATTTTGTGAAATCACTTCCCTTCAGCTATTTAAATTTATTGGTCATCCTACTGTATTCCATAGTACCAGAATAAAAAAGTGACCACACCCTTTCAATCTATCTTACTGTTTTAAAAATAGTGACTCTCCACTAAAACTTAACTTTTTAGACAGGTAAAACTTAAGTTACCTACTTTCACACCTAACTCCTCTAGTGCACACTGCAGTGTTTAGGATAAACCATTTTTTTCATCTTATCTTTAGGCATGTATTGCAAGACCACCAGTTATTGGAGAGCCCACATTCTGCCTCTCAGTAGTCATCTTGGGATTAGTGCTTCTGTTTTCTCCTGGTGAGAGGAGTGCAGTTGCATTATTTCCTGGAGACTGCTGATCACCAGAAAGCTTAATAACGGCTTTATAGGTGACAGCTTGGAATCTGCTTCTATTCTGATCCTGGTGAGAGTAAGAGCAGAGTGCATTGATTCCTGACTGTTTCTGGTTGGAGACTGAGTGTCTGTGCTTAACGTACCTGACTGGTCTGGTTGCTATTCGAGGCATCTACCAGAAAAAGGCTACAAGCCTGCAGACCCTCGCATCATCTGGGACAAAACTGTGGATCGCCAAACAGGCTGTGGCCTGCTTCTCTTCTTGGGATTGGTGCTAACATTTTGCTTCTGGTGAGAGAAGTAGCAAAGGAGTATTGTATCCCAACAGTGTGAAGCTGTGCTGAGACCAGCATTAGTAGTAGCCAGGCAGTAGCCATCCATGTGACTCCCCTCTTTTCATCATTCTCGACAAGCTAATTCTTTATTTTCAGTAAGTACTGCTTGATTTCTTCCTAACTTCAGAATATTTGACTACATACTTCACCCTTAAAATTTCAGGGTCTGCATACAAGTGTTTGGCAGTGCTCTGCACAGATTCAAGACACTTTGAGTGACATTTTTCCTGTAAAAGGTTTCAATACTTAATATAGTGAGCTCATATGCAGGCATGTCTAAAGGTCAGTTCCCTGTGCTTTCTCCTGTCAACCTGGTGAACTTGGGCATCCTGACGTAGCAACTGCCTCATGTACACAGACAACCTCTCTTCTTACCTCCCAACACTATTACTTGTGAGAGATGTACATATATAGCCAAATTGGAAGCCAAGTACTCTCCAGCCAAGACTGGATTAGCCAGTCAAGAGGAGAAGGATAACACCTGCACCACAGCACATAGCCCTCCAGAACATACACCACCACAACCCCCACATAGTAACACAAAACACAAACCTACTTTCGCGGAGGCTCTCAATAAAAATATGCCCAAACAATAGAGACCCCCAAGGCAGAAACGCAAACAACCACCACAAACCATGAGACACATAGCTCACAAACAGTGTGCCACTCAACCAAAGCCCATAAGGCAAAACAACTTACCCAATACACTAGTCATAGGTGATGCAATAGTAAGGCACACTGATGTCCCACTCACTAGGCTGAATAAGGAGAAAGTTGAAGTCAGTTGCCTGTTGGGTGCCAGGATCCGCCACATAACGCACGCACTTAGGTCACTCCACAACAGGTACAATTATGACTCTGTCATTGTCCATGTTGGTCTGAATGACCTGAGATGCACCTCCCTGGACTACATGAAAAGAGATATAGAGGAGCTCTCTGATCCTGTAGCCCAGGCAGGTAAGACCCTAGCTCTGAGTAGCATCCTACCAGCACCCAGAATGATACCACAGTACAAGGAGAAAATGATTGACTTCAACAATTGGATAAGTTTCTGGTGTCATTCTAAGGGGATCCAGTATCGGTCTGCCTGGGATGACATGATCGACAGACCTCAATGCTTTGCCAGAGATGGCCTGCACCTGTCACCCCAGGGATTCCAGATACTAGCCAAGGCTCTTGCCACCCCTACAGTGCCGTTTTTTGGCAATGTCCTAAAGACAAAATACCACCATAACAGCTACAAGCAAACAAAATCTGAGGGTTATACTACACAAAGCTAGAAGTCTGAATCTCAAAATGCATTCCCTCAAAGCACTCCTTAAAATGGAGAACATCGACATCTGTGCAGTGACCAAGACCTGGTTCAAGGCTCCAGAGAGCAGCCCAGCACTACCAGGCTATAATTCATACCATACCTTTCGGCCCCTAAACCTGGACCAAAGCACTAAAAGCGGTGGTGTCTCCATATTCATAAAGGATATTCACACCTCCAGACTAGAAGCCCAACATAACGTGTGAAAGATACTTCAAGTGCAACTAACACTGGGTAAAACTGCAATATAGGTTGCAGCCTGCTATAGATTCCCCACCATGTCCCAAGACTCCCACTCCACATTCCTAAACACACTGGAAAATATTACGGTACAACCCAATACCCTTATACTGGGAGACTTTACCCCTCCATTAACTGGGAAAATTACTCCTGTACCAACATACCTGCTCAACGTTTTCTGGAATTCATTAATTTCAATGCCCTGGACCAACTCATTCTTAACCCCACCAGGGGTAGAAACATTCTTGACCTGGTCATGGATGACCGTTGCTCTACACCAGTAATCAACTCCTCCCTGGTCAGATCTGACCACAAGCTAATCACCACGGATATCCACATCCCACCCTCACCCCCCCCCCCAAAGGAAACCACCGTAAAAAACTTCTCCAAAGCCAATTTTGGGCCTCTAAAAACAGAGGTGGCTAACTTCACGACACCCATGCAAATGGAAAATAGGTGCATGACTGCTGAATCGTACACCAATGCACTGTATGAGCACATATACAAGTGCATGGAACGGGCCATACCAAACAGAACCAAGATGCTCTCCTCCAAAAAAAGGAAGCCAATCTGGTGGTCCCCCCATCATAAACAAACTCTACAACAGAAGGAAAAAACTGTTGCAGAAAAGGGTGAAGTCCCAAGACTGGAAAAACTCCTTTGTTAGCCTCAGCAAAAAACTGAGATCCATCATCAAATCCTCTAAAGCTAGCTATGAAAACAAAATTGCTGCAGGTTCTAAAGACAACCACAAGGCAATGGCAATACATATACAGAACCAACTGATATTGCCAACATATTGGCTAACAGGTTCAGTGCGCACTTTACCCTCTTTTCACCCCCTAAAGGGCCTATCACAATACCTGAGGAATGCCAAGTCCCTATTCTCATGGCTACACAGGTAAAAACCGCACTCTCCAAAGTCAAGAATACAGCTTCCATGGGACCTGATATCTCTGTGGTCTACATAAATTACAAAGTGAACTGGCGCCACACCTGAGTACCCTGTTAATTCACAGCCTCATTTCAGGCTTGGTTCCTACCGAATGGCGCACTGCTACGGTCATCCCACTCCACAAAGGGGGAGCGACTATAGACCCTGGGAACTACCGCCCCATTAGCCTGATGAGTCTGATATGTAAGGCTACGGAGGGCATCATCATGGACGTTCTAAATAAGGACATAGGGAATCTCCAAACTCTGGACCCCACACAGTATGGGTTTGTGAAAGGTAGATCATGCCAGCTCAACCTGATAGACTTCGAGTCTGTCACCAGAGCTGTGGATGAGGGCAAGGTAGTTCACACAGCCTACCTAGATCTTGCCAAGGCCTTTAACACCATACCTCACTCAGGAATCATAGACAGACTCACTAAACTAGGCATAAACCCCTATGTAATAAGATGGGTTGCCAACTGGCTCACTGATGGAACTCACACTGTGAAAGTAGCGGACTCCAAATCTTAACTACCAACCAGTTACAAGTGGTGCCCCACAGGGATCGATCCTAGGTCCTCTCCTGTTTGGCATCTACTTCTCTGAAGTTCAAGCCAACACAAAGGAACTTTGGCTTACCAAATTCGCAGATGATTGCAAACTGGGAGCCATTACTGATTCTCTAACTGATGTAGATATTCTACAAAAAGGCCTTAATGACACAAGTGACTGGTGCCAGAACCATGGCCTTGAGCTGAATGCCAAAAAGTGCATTGTCATTCCCTCTGGGAAAAATTTGGTGCCTATGAACTACCATATAGGCTGTAGTCCACTAAACACCAAAAGTGTGATGACAGACCTGGAGACACAGGTTGACAGCAATCTCTCCTTTGATAACCACATTGCCACTGTAGTCAGAAAGTTCTTCTATGTGGAACATCTAATTACAAAAGGTTTCTCATCCAGAAAGAAAGAGGTCATAATCCCGCTCTACTCATCCCTCATTAGACCTATTATAGAATACAATGTCCCATTTACCTCACTAAGAGGATCTTAGGCCTTAGACACATGCTATATACAGACAGACGCAAAAAACTCCACCTATACTCTGTCTCTTATCGCCTACTTAGAGGCGATCACTGCTTGACCTACAAAGCCATGTCTGACCCAGAGCTGCTAGAGATGTTGCACCTAAAGAAATCCCTATCCCTCCGTGCCAGACTCTTCACGGACCTTAACCTCATTACCACAATAAACAGAACATGCTGGGGGGGCAGGTTCCTAACCCAGAGATACCCCATATTCTGGAACAAACTTCCCATTCACATCAAGCAGAGCACTTCACTGGCCCTCTGTGAGAGAAATCTTGACGAGTGGATGGGCAATACGATGTTCACCCCAGGGATCACTTCAGTGACCTTGCTTGACAGGGGCACTGGGAACTAACTTTGGGTGGCATGATTTAAGGAATCTTCTTGGGCTAGGCTTATATAGGCTCCAGGGCCGTTAGCCTAGTACACACCTATGAACCTAAGAAGAATGTAAAAATAGAAGCCATTTTACTGTAAAGCAGCCACATTCATTCAACTAATAAATTACCATGCCACAATGCACTTGCACTGCAACAAACCTGACCACGGCATCCTGAGAAACATGTAATTCTCATGCAAAGGCTCCCCCAGTAGTTTTGGAAAATGGTCAGAACAATGCCAAATGTATTAAAGCCCACCTCAAATGCCCAAGCAAGTCCATAATATGTTGTGCTTCCACTCCTCATAATGCACATAACCCCCAAATAATTCAGATAATAAAATCAAGCACTTTATTTTCCATTTGCGACCTCTCACCATTTTTATTCAAATAGCTACCTCTAAAGAGGTGTTTAAAAATTAAAAATAGGACATAAGTCAGTAAAACACTCAACACTACATGCAATGATTTTAGGTGGCACCAAATTATATGTGCAAACCTAATGCAACACATCATCAGCCTCTCACTCAGCACAGGTACAATTCTTAATTCCTGGAAACATGCAACCATAGTACAGACCCATTTTGTTTGTCAGGGGTTTAATGTGACAATTCTGAAGCAAGATAATTAATTACAACACAGACTGCACAAATAGACAAGGAGAAATAAAACACCAATGGAAACAGCTTGAAGCAAGTTTATTATAAAGTATCTACAAGCCAACACAATTACAGCATTTTATTAGCTCCACAATGTTATAATGAAATAGCCATAAGCAGTCTCAAAGAAGACAACACCTTTCATTGACAGGAACCTTCTCAGTGCATACATGTCAGTGGTGAGGCTTCTGCCTGCAAAGCTTCTGTCTGGCATAGCAATACAGTCAGGCAAAGAGATTCAATCAGGCATGCATGTTCAATTAGCCAATGGAATCTTGATCTTATACTGTTATATCTGCTAAATGTCCTTATTCCTTCTACTGCAAGAGCCCTTAGGCTATATGGGTTGTTTCCCATCTAGGGAAAAACGACCAGTCAGCTCCAAAAAGCTCTGCCCCCACCCCCATCTCCTTCATTTTGACTGGTGATTGGCTAATCCCAAGGAAGGACATCATCAGTCAGAGTGAAATTTTCTTCTGTACTTTCTGGCCATCTCAAGAAGCAGCTTTTCTCAGGCCTCATACGAGCAGCAAATGGCTGCAAGCTTCATTTATGGTAGATATACCCCCCTATAGTGGAACTCTTCCAAACAGGAATTATTGCCCTTTTAAGAAAAATAGCAGTATTTTTTTTTACTTAAAGTGATATTTCCCTTTTAAAAAACTTTTTTTTAGTTTAGAGTCTTTATTGAGGCTAATTTTGAGAAAAATTGTGTACTGCTTATGCTTTGAATTTGGTGGAACTTAATGTTTATGGAAAAATGGGCAGGAAATTGTGTGCCAGTGTAATGCTTATGCTCATTTCATAACAACCTACCTGCCATTTTGATTTTGTCAGTGTATGCGTGAGAGCCTGAACAGCACTGACAAGTGAATTCTGTTCAACTTTTATTTTCAATAACTTAAGGGACTGGGGGAAAATGATGCGAGTCTACGTATGCTGCTTGTGAACACTCTGATAACTTACTTTCTGATCGACTCTCTCCAGCTCAGCTCACCGACTTTGGTGCTTCTTCCCTCATTAAAGCAAGGAAACTCACTCCTGTCCAGCTGGATCTTCTCTCTTAGTACCTAAAAAGAAAAAAAATCACTTAACATGGAGTCCTCGCTGTTGTTGTGGACTCAGACTACATCATAGCTGACAGTGGGAGAACCTGCAGTGGCCATTAGTTGTTCCTCAGGCCATACTTGTCTGGCTTCCTCTGTTGTTGTCCTTCTGGCCAGTATGACTTGGTAGTCAGCTGCACATCTTTGGCTATTCCAATGTCCAGTATGGGCATGGGACACTCTTCAGGAGATTCTTCTTGGGGCAACCAGGGGAAGAGACCATTAGACCAGTCAGACAACCTTCTTTCAAACCGGTCCTCTTCTGCTGGGACTATTAAGATGAAACAAAAAGTTAAACATTGTTATGATGAGGTTAATACTGTTAAGAAAATGAGTTCATTACCTTGGCTAGACAGACATTAAATCATGTTCTGCAGAAATGTTTACAGAATGGCATTCCCTGTAAAATTATTCCTGTTGAAACAAGGTCTAATGATTCTGATTTTGACAGAGCTGGGTCTACTTTTCTTGCAGATTCTCATGCCCAATACTCTCTGGTTATGACAAAAACATTAATTCTTCTCCTCCTGCAGAGGAATGTTCTTTTAATAACACCATTGCCAGGATCAGTGAAGTATTTTTATGGGAAGAAATAGATGTCCCTGATAAACTGAGAAGACACTATGATGCATTACAAGTGGACACACCCCTTTCCACACCCATCCTTCCTTTTCTGCCAGCCCTGAAGGATATGTTGAATGCTGTTTGTACTCATCTTGATACACATCCCTCAGTCTCTAAAAAGGTGAATACACTGTACAAGGTTCTTCAGATTAAAATATTTAGTTTCTCTCACTTTAGGTGAGCCCCTGCTGCCATTTCGACTGTATGTCATTCTGGAAACAGACTGATGCTCAATGCCAACCCTTCACCTGGTGATTAGAAAGGTAAAATGTTGGACCGTATAGGTAAGGAAATGATTCCTTCTTCCCCTTTAGCCTTCAGAATTCTGAATTACCAGGCATATATGTGGAAATTTAGGGTCTGTCATATAGTCAGTCTGAGGGAATTGGCTTCCACTCTTCATACACAAGAAAACTTATTTTTGAATCAAACTGATTCTGCCCTTTCTCAAGTATGTAAACATGCTTTGAATGGTGAATGATTGTGTAGGTACTATTTCTAGGGATACTGCAGCTACTACAGTGTTGAGAAGATATGCTTGGGTATGTAATCAAAAGTTTGATGAGGTAAAGTCTGAAATGTTGGACTCTGCTTTAGATAAGGATGTATTATTTGCACTTCTACTGCTCAGGTCCTCAAACAATATGATGAAAGACAGAAATTAATTCAGAAAAATTCTAAGATATTTCATGTGCCCGAATGCAAATCTTATAGGTCTCTCTGTTACACAAAAAAGCAAATAAATAAAACTAGCCTTTTCTGGCAAACAAAATACAAATAAGAGATGGCTGGAGGGTAACAACAATAAAAAACAGGTACTTATTCAAGATAAAAGAGGCAGCCCAACAGTAAAGAATACCAGCATTCCTTATCCCCTTCCCTCTCTCCCAACCAATATCTTAACAAATCCATCTCCCAAATTGGTCCTCAACATTCCGCTTTGACAAAAGATTGTTTCAGACTCTTGGGTGTTAAAAGTGGTGGAAGAGGGTTACAGATGGTACTGGATACAAACAAGCACCGCTCCACCCTCCAAAACTTACAGATTTTTCCTCAGCTTTTTCAGTCTTTTACACACACGGGGAGTCACAGAACCAGTGCCTTTAAGTCAAAACAACAAAGGTTTCCATTCCAGAATGTTTAAAATACTGTTATAGAACCTGTAACTTCTCATTTCTGTAATGAATTACTTAGTAACTCTAGCCTTATAATATGCTTACTGTCATATTCCCATAGACATAATCTAAGGCACAGTCTACTAGGGTATTGTCTTCTTCAATGGCATACTGGAAGAGGTTGGTATCTAGAAGCATTCTAGAGGCAGCTACATGGTCCTCTGTACAAAATCATTACAAATTGGATTCCTTTTCTAGATCCAGGTCAAATTTTACCTGGACCATTCTCCAGGGTTTCCTGAATCCATATCCTTCTTCCTCCCAGGATGGCTAGGCTTTGGTGTTCAACCTGTATAGCCCAAGAGGTACTGCAGCTGTGGGAGTGATGAATATAGTGAAGTTGTAAGTTGCACTTACCCATAACAGTAGATGTTTGAATTTCTCACTGATGCAGTAGCTGCACCCACTGTCCATCCCCCTACTCTTTTATATAGTTGTAGTTGGGACATAAAGTAGGCTTGTGTTTGTTTCTGCTTTGTATACTTTGTTGCTATTAGTTGGTTATTTCACGATTGTTAGGTTCTTCTGTCTTTGTGTGGGCAAGAAATTCCTGAAGAAAGCTTCATTTTAACTGTGATTTCCTTCCTTGGGATTAGCCAATTAGGAGTGAAGGACTGGGCATTTTGAAGCTAACCAATTGTTATTCTCTACGCAGGAAACAACCCCATATAGCCTATGGGCTACTGCAGCAGTGAGGAATTAGAACAAAGCTGACTGCAATCTCCTAAGGAAAGGTATCAGCAGCTTCCCACCACTACTCCCCTCAGAGGATGCAGACAACTATGCTGAACAGTATATGCCAATGCAGTATACAAGCCCCTGTACAAATGCACGGACTCAGCCATACCCAACAGAACTAAAACCTGCCCCTCAAGGAAACACAAACCTATCTGGTGGACATCTTCTATCAAGAGGCTTTACAACAAAAGGAAGAAACTGTTGTCCAAGGTTAAAAAAGAACAAATTCCAAACTGGAAAAACTCCCTCCTTAGCCTTAACAACCAAATTAGACCACTAAAGAAATCCTCCAAATCCAATTATGAACTGAAATTAGCCTCAGAAACAAAAGGAAACCACAAAGCCTTCTTCAGTTATGTCAGGAACCTCCATGGCAAAACCCAGGTTTGTTCCGAATTAGTACTTAACAGCATCACCTACACTGATCCTGTTTACTTAGCCAACCTGCTAGCAGATGGATTCAGTGCAAACTTCACCCCCCTGCCCCCCCAAAGGCCCTTTTGACATCCCCAATACTTGTCCCGCACCTCACATCTCCATAGATCAAATGTTAAAGGCCCTATCCAAGGCAATGAAAACATCTTCCATGGGACCTGACAGTATCCCAGGCTGTATTCTGCACCATCTCCAGCAAGAACTAGCTTCGTCATTGAGCACCCTATTCAACCTCAGCCTAAGTACAGGCTTCGTTCCAGCAGAGTGGAGAATCACCATTGTCATCCCCTTGCACAAGCGTGGTGCCACTACTGACCCTGGAAATACCTCACAAAGAGAATCCATAGCCTCCAACACCTCATTAGTTTGACAAGTCTGATCTGTAAAGCCATGGAGAGTATTATTATGGATCTCATAAACAAGGGCATCCTTATAATAACTCATAATTGGGCATCCTGAGGCAATGTCACAACTGCCTCATGTATACAGACAACCCTCTCCTCTTACCTCTAGACACAAACACTTGTGAGAGATGCAAATACACAGCCAGACTGGAGGCTAAGCGCTCTCAACCCATGACTGTAACAGACAGTCAAGAGGATAAGGGACACACTTGCATCACACCACCTGTCACACATGAATCTACAAAACAGGCACCGGCAAAACATACGAATAAATACACAAAAACATATTCGGAGGCACTAGGTACCAATCTGAAAAAGAAACAGTGCCCTCCAAAGCAGACAAGCAAGCAACCTGCACCCCCAAACACAAGCCAGAAAACACATAATTCACCTCAGCAGTGTGCCTCACAACAACCCTTAAGGCAAAACACCATACCTAACACGCTAGTAATAGGAGACTCTAAAGTAAGGCACACGGATGTTCCACTCACCAGGCTGAACAAGGAGAAGGTTACTGTCGGCTGCCTGTCGGGGGCTCGGATCCGCCACATAACACAGGCACTTAGGTCACTCCAGAACAAGTACAAGTATGACGCTCTCATTGTACATGTTGATGTGAATGATCTAAGACGTACCTCCCTGGACTACATGAAAAGAGACATTGAGGAGCTCTCTGATCATGTAGCCCAAGCTGGTATGACCCTGACCTTGAGTAGCATACTACCTTCACCTAGAATGATACCTCAATACAAAGACAAAATGATCAATTTCAATAACTGGCTAAGCTTCTGGTGTCATTCTAAGGGGATCCAGTGTCTGTCTGCCTGGGATGACATGATACACAAGCCTTGCTGTTTTGCCAGAGATGGGTTGCACCTGTCACCCCTAGGTTTTAGAATACTGGCCAAGGCTCTTGCCATCCCCATAGTGCTTTTTTTAGGCAAGGCTCAAAGGACAAACCAACCACCGTAACCAGCACAGGTAACCAAAAACTAAGGGTAATGCTACTCAACGCCAGAAGTCTCAACCTCAAAATGCACACACTCGAGGCTCTCCTCAGCATGGAGAAAATCGATGTTTGTGCAGTGACGGAAACCTGATTCAAGGCTCAAGAGAGCACCCCAGCACTGCCAGGTTACAACTCATATCATACCTTCTGGCCTCAGTTACCGGATCGCAGTACAAAGGGTGGAGGTGTATCCATATTCATCAAGGATACCCATATCTCCAGGTTAGTAGCACAGCATGATGCCCCAGAGATCATCCATGCGCAACTATCAGCAGGCAAAACCACATTTCAAGTCGTAGCCGGTTATAGATAGCCTACCATGTCCCAAGATGCTCACTCTGCATTCCTTGAGACATTGGAAAATATAAAGGTCCTACGCAACACCATAATCTTGGGTGATTTCAACTACCCTGGTATAGACTGGGCGCACTACCAATGTTCCAACTCCTATGCTCAGCGATTCATAGAATTTATAAATTCAAATGCCCTTGAACAACTAGTATGTTCCCCCACTAGAGGGGACAACATATTGGATTTAATCATCACAAATATGGGCGCCCATTGTACCACACCCGTTATCACTCCCTCCTTGGTCTGATCCGACTACAAACTGATAACCCTGGACATCCTCACCCCTCCACCTCCCCCAATCAAAGAAACCCTAGTCAAAAACCTTTCCAAAGCAAACTTCAAACTACTCGCATTCGAAGTGGAAAGCTTCACTATTCCCTTGCAGAAGGATAATGATATCCAGGATGTGGAATCCTACACCAAGGCACTTTATACGCATCTTCAGGATTGCATGGACCATGCTATCCCAAATGAAACCAAGACTCCTTCCTCAAGTAAGAAGAAACCAGTCTGGTGGACCCCGGCCATAAGCAAACTTTACAATAAAAGGAGGAGACTTATACAAAAAAAGGCCAAATCTCAAGTAGAAAAATCATCCCTGATCAGCATTAGTAAGAAATTGAGGGCCCTCATCAAGTCAACTAAAGCTAATTTTGAAAAGAAAGTTGCCAAGGATAACCATGGCTACCATGGCTACGTCAAAAACCTAAATGGCAATGCTCAGGTCTGTTCTGAGCTAGTACAAAATGGAACAAAATACACGGACCCTTCTGACATTGCCAACATCTTGGCTGACAGGTTCAGTGCAAATCCCCCCCCCCCCCCCACCACCTACAGGGCCTATTACCATTCCAGGGGATTGTGCAAGTCCAATTATTACTGATATACGTTGGTTAACAAGGCTCTATCTAAAGCTAAAAACACTGCCTCCATGGGACCAGATGGTGTCCCAGGCTGTCATACGTGAGCTCCAAAAGGAATTAACCCCGCATCTTAATACCCTGTTCAGTCTCAGCCTCTCCACAGGATATGTGCCCATAGAATGGCGCACAGCAACGGTGGTCCCGCTACACAAGGGTGGGGCCACAACTGACCCTGGGAACTACCGACCAATAAGCCTGACCAGTCTGATCTGTAAGGCTATGGAGCGAATCATTATGGAACTCATAAATGGAGAGATTGGGAACCTTCAGTCGCTGGACCCCACACAGTTCGGCTTCATCAAGGGCAGATCATGCCTCCTGAACCTGGTGGATTTCTTTGAGACAGTTACTCAGGCTATAGATAAGGGAAAGGAGGTGCACACGGCTTACATTGACCTTGCTAAAGCATTTGACTCCATTCCCCATTCAGGTATTATAGATAAGCTCACCAGCCTGGGCATAAACCCTTACGTCACAAGATGGATCGCAAACTGGCTCTCAGACAGATCCCATAAAGTAAGAGTAGCAGGATCTATGTCCGAATCCAGACTAGTAATGAGTGGTGTGCCTTAGGGCTCTGTCCTGGGGCCCCTCCTGTTTGGCATATACTTCTCAGAAGTACAGGCAAGCACGGAAGGGCTGTGGCTGACTACGTTTGCAGACAACTGCAAACTGGGTGCTATAATAGAGTCTCCGGCCAACATAGAGATCCTCCAGAAGGGCCTAAATGAGACTGATGCATGGTGTCAAAGCCATGGTCTCAAGCTAAATGCAAAAAAATGTGTAGTAATCCCCTTTGGAAAAAACACAGTACCCGCAAACTACAACATAGGAGGTAATCCCCTGAAATCTGAAGAAGAAATAAGGGATCTAGGGACCCAAGTAGATAGTCAGCTTTCCTTTGATAACCATGTTGCCAAAGTGGTTAGAAAATCCTTCTATGTGACCCATCTGATCACGAAAGGGTTTGCATCAAGATCTAAGGATGTAACGGTGCCCCTCTACTCTTCCCTCATCAGACCCATTATTGAGTACAATGCACCAATTGGAATGTACCTGGCTAGACATCTCCAGCAGCTGGAGAGACCACAGAGGTACCTAACCAAGAGGATTGCTGGCCTCAAACAGTTTCCCTATGCAGCATGATTGAAAAAGCTAAGACTGTTCTGCTGCATACCGCTT
>NC_056743.1:405281415-405301415 GCF_019279795.1 Protopterus annectens | reverse complement strand
TGGAACGATGGCTTGCTTGACCCATCGTACATTCCCTGAATGTTACCAATGCCCGTGCCTTGCTGAATCTTTAATCACATTTGGAGCCAATAATCATTTGCACACCACCGACATACCTGCTGCACTTGACTCCAAGCATGCTGGAGTACCTGCAAGTTCTCCTCATTGGGAAAGGGCCTGTATGCAGCCAGTGCCTGTCTCTTTTTGTCAATCAGGGGTGTCAGCAATTCAGTGTGGGCATCAAAATAATCGACACACTTGACTGTCTTGTTCACAAAGGTAGATATTGCAGTGTTATGGATAGCATCCCATAGTTTTTCCCATCCCTTGCTAGTGTCAGTAGCATCCAGGCAGGGCAAGGTCTCTTCAAGTGTTTGAAAATCTTGTGTACTTTTGAAGCATCAGAGTCTTGCCTACACCAATGCACAACATCCCTTTCTTTTTAGAGTGTTAGAACTTTCCTCACCTTACTAGACATGAGTAAGTGGGTGGTATCACAGTCTGACTGTGGTAACTGCATGTTACCCAGACACTACCTAAACTGCTGCATTGGGTGAGGACAAGGTCAAGCTTATGCTAATGTTTCGATCTTGGGTGTCACCACGAATCTTTGTGCCTGGGCTTGACATTGATGAAGGTGTTTGTTATGCAGAGGTCATGTTGGGAATGAAGTTGAAGGAAATGCTGTTTTCATTCATCCTTCCTGTTCCTAACCATCCCAGACAGGATGGCCAGCTGTGATGGTCACTGTCAACTGTGGCATTAAGGTCTATAAAAATGAATAATGGTTCATGAAAAGGGATCTCACTGATGGCACCATTAAGTTCATCATAAAACTTGTCCTTGGCTACTGGCTAGAAGTTAAAGTAGGGGCGTAGAAGCTGAATATGTTGACCATGGCCATTGATGTTTATAGCGGAATTTTCAGCATTCTCTCATTTCCCATATTTGGTGGTATGACTGAGCCAACAAGGTTGTTTCTGATTGCGAAACCAACACCATGTTCCTTGATCTGTTCTTGAAGCTTTTCATCTCAGAAAAAAAGTAAAGTCCTTTTCCATGAGACATCCAATGAACGACAGCCTTGCGTCCTGGAGAGCCAAAATGTCCATTTACAATTTTCTCAGCTCGTTGTTAATGGCTGCTGTCTTACAAGCATTACTGATGTTCTGCAGATGTTACATATGGCCTGGAGTCAACATCCTTAAGTCCTATGTGCCCAGCCTAAAGGCTGGATTTATTTTGTTTTTTATTTTTCCAGGTATATGGTTAACAATCCACCTGTTGGAGGTTTTCTACGCCCAACACACCCAATGGAACAAGCAGACCATGGCTAGGCAGTACCTATTTGGTTGGGAGCTGCACAATGAGATCAAAGGATCTGTCTTCACCATCAGAAGCAGCCTCACTCTAAGGCAATTGAGTATTTGAGTTGCAAATTATCGGTTTCAAAGGTTGTCATAGCCAGGGGTGGTAGAGTGGATAAGCTTCCACTATCTATAAAATATTCCCATGGCATGTGTCTGTAGTAGCTTCTGACAATCCAGTCCAGCTCCTGGCCTTCATGTGTGGTTTAGTTTCCAAGCCAGGTGAAACCATTTGTACCGACATGAGAAGGGACAAAAACAGCTGACAGGCGCGTTACAATCAGTTGCTTTGGGCAGGTGAGGCTCATCAGCGTGGGAAGGCAGGTCACCTAGGATAAGGTAAACTCTGATTTAAAACGTCCACTTCTTTGCAGCAATACCTAGCCATGATGAAGGCTTCAAAACTTTGATGAAAAATCCAGAGATGGAGCCCCTAAGGCAGTCTGAGGTTGTACTTGACCAAACTCTGGCAGTTCTTGTGACAACACTGATGCAAAGTTGTACTGAGCTTGCCTTTCTCTTGGATTACACATCAGTGGTGTGGAGAGGGGGAACCTGCTGCTGGGCATCAGCTGTTTCATCAAAATTCACTTGCCCAGGTGTGCACCCTGGAAAGAACACTCCAGTATCACTTTGTGAGTGGTTACACAACATGGGAAGCAGCAATTACCAGTAATAAGCTAATGTAAATTGTCCACTGGAGTACAAAGTGCAGTTAAGCTACAGGTCTCACTGTGTGATACCTTAAACTTTCTGTGATGGAGACCCATAGGATATGTGAAAAATCTAGCTTAGCTGGGATTTATTTGCAGTTTTTACTGAATGGTGTGTCTTGTGACCTTTTTACCATTTGGTCTGGAGTGTAAATTGGATCCCATGATATGAAAGTTGCTAGTTCCCTTTCTGAATATAAATGTGTAACTAGTGGGGTGCCACAGGGATCAGTTCTGGAACTTCTCTGAATGTAACATTGTAACTAGTGGGGTGCCACAGGGATCAGTTCTGGAACTTCTCTGAATATAAATGTGCAACTAGTGGGGTGCCACAGGGATCAGTTCTGGAACTTCTCTGAATGTAACATTGTAACTAGTGGGGTGCCACAGGGATCAGTTCTGGAACTTCTCTGAATATAAATGTGTAACTAGTGGGGTGCCACAGGGATCAGTTCTGGAACTTCTCTGAATGTAACATTGTAACTAGTGGGGTGCCACAGGGGTGAGTTCTAGACTCTGTCCTGTTTGACATTTATTTTGTACACATCCAAGTCAGTGTCCCAGAAATGTGTTTGACCAAGTTTGCTGATGACTGGAAACTGGGCACTGTTATCTTCTCATCCACTGATACAAAACAGATCAAGCAAGGGCAGGAATATGCATATACATGGTGTATGAAAAACGGTCTCAAACTAATTGAAAAACATTTTAGTATTTGGAAGAAAAGTTGCTCCTACCTCATGTTATAAATGGTATTTGTCTTCAAACAGCTATGGTCACAAAAGAACTAAGTACGTCATGTGGATAAATCTATCTCATTCAATCATCATGTTTCCACCTCACTCAGGAAATCCTTATACCTGGCCCAGTTGATTTCCAAGGGAATACCTTCATGATCCAAAGAAGTTATTCTTCCACTCTACTCTTCCTTTATCAAATCCAACAATTAATATGATGCCCCTTTGGTATATACAAATCTAAGCATACTGCTCATTTGGAAAGGCCCCAAATACTTCTAACCAAAAAATTTAAAGGTCTTAATTCTTTTAAATATCCTGACAGATTAGCACAACTCTCATAATGCATAAAAGCCTATAGGCTGCTCTAAGGTGAGCTGTATCTTGCTTTTCGAGCCATGAGAGACCCAACTAGGGACCACAATCTACACCAGCAAATGGACAAAGACTTGCTGGAATTTTTGGTTCTTAACCAAATGTATCCCCAGCCTATGGAATAAGCTGGCAATGCACATCAAACAAAGTGCTAGTTTGACCACCTTTAAAGCTAGCCTTGATGACTGGATGGGTTGAGACACATTTAGATCACGATTGTTATGTGAAGCCTGCGTATCTGGGAAAGTAAGCTCTATTAAGTATTTGAAAAGGGAGGCACAAACTTTTAAGTGTGTTGACTTAAAAGTCTATATGGCTACACATCTTATAGTCCTCGTGATCGCTTTCCTAGTATTGTTCCTTTGCGTATACAAAATGCTGCCTCTTGTCTAGCACTATTACTAATAAGATGTATAAAGTCCATAACTTGTTAACTTGTGATACTGACTGGTAGTTCTTTTATGTGTGACAACCACACAACCTTTTTTTTTTTTAGAGTTGGGGAACATTTTAGTGACGGTTGCTATAAGAAGCTAATGAGTGCTCTAATTAAACACACTTTGAATCAAATTATTGCTTTGAATTTATAGGAATGGATATGGTCTGCACGAACAATTTACTGAATACGAAGAAAAAGTTGCAGATGGTTAATCTAAGGGCTCTGATATGAGCAGATTTAAATTGCTATTTTTGATTGATACACTTTTATGAAACAGGAATTATTTATATTGCCGAAATGTTTAATGTGTCTTTTGTTTTAATTCTGAGACTGGATGTCTTTGAAATTTATTGTGTATTTTTATTTATTTCTGAGGAGAAGAATAACTCCTTTTTTTTTTAAGCTGAATAACCTATGTTCGTTCATGTACATATGACTGTCGGATCATTGGTCAAATCTGATTACATGATGATATAATTTTTGTGTGAATAGCACAGCACTAAGATGGCTTGATATGCAACTAATGAAGGATTGTTACACAAATTAGTTTTCCCTTCTTGGGAAATATTTCATAATATACAGTAGATCTAAAAAGTGTATACACCTGTGTTAAAATGCCAAGTTTTTGTGATATAAAAAAAAGAGACCATAATAAATCTTTTCAAAACTTTTCCCACCTTTAATGTGACCTATAACCTGTACAATTCAATTGAAAAACAAACAAATCTGTCAGGGGGAAAAATATAAAAAATAAAAAAAAATGTACAATAAGCTGGTTACATAAGTCTGCACACCGTTAAACTAATACTTTGTTGAAGCACCTTTTGATTTAATTACAGCTTTCAGTCTTCTTGGCTACACACCTGCCATCAATTAAAGAGACTGATTAACTTAGATAAAGTTTAGCTGTCCTAGTAGGATTTCCCTGACATTTACTCAGTTGCCTGCTACAGCAAAAGCCATGGTTCGCAGACAGCTTACAAAGCATCAAAGGGATCTCATTGTTGAAAGGTATCAGTCAGAAGTTGGATATACCATGGAACACAGTGAAGACAGTCATCAAAAAGTGGAGAAAGTATGGGACGAGTGATGTTGCAAAGAACTGGACGCTCCTCCAAAATTGATGAAAAGACAAAACGAAAACTGGTCAGGGAGGCTGCCAAGAGACCTACAGCAACACTGAAGGAGCTGCAGGAATTTCTGGTAAGTATTGGTTTGTGTACTACATGTGATAATCTCCCATATTCTCCATATGTCTGGGCTATGGGGTAGGGTTGCAAGACGGAAGCCTTTTCTTACACAGAAAAAACATCCAGGCCCGGCTAAAATTTGCAAAACAATACACTGTCTCCCAAAAGCATGTGGGAAAATGTGCTACAGTGTGATGAGACCAAGTCTGAACTTTTTGGCTGCAATTTCAAAAGGTACGTTTGGCACAAAAACAACACTTTGCATCACCAAAAGGACACCATCCCCATGTTGAAGCATGGTGGTGGCAGTATCATGCTTTAGGGTTGCTTTTCTTCAGCTGGAACTGGGGCTTTAGTTAAGGTGGAGGGAATTATGAACAGTTCCAAATACCAGTCACTTCTGGCCCATAAAACCTTTATGCATCTGCTAGAAAGCTGAAGTTGAAGAGGAATCCCACCTTTCACCACGATAATGACCCCAAGCATACATCCAAATCAAGAAAAGAATAGCTTCACCACAAGTAAATTAAAGTTTTGGAATGGCCCAGCCAGAGCCCAGACCTAAATCCAACAGAAAATCTGTGGGGTGACCTGAAGAGGGCTGTGCACAAGAGAGGCCCTCACAATCTGACAGATTTGGAGCACTTTTGCAAGGAAGAGTGGGCAAATATTGCCAAGTCAAGATGTGCCATGCTAATAGACTCCTACCCAAGAAGACTGAATGCTGTAATTAAATCAAAAGGTGTTTCAGCAAAATATTAGTTTAAGGGTGTGGACATACTTATGCAACCAGCTTATTGTACTTTTTTTATTTTTTTCCCCTAATATATTTGTTTGTTTTTCAACTGAATTGTACAGGTTATAGGTCACATTAAAGGTGGGAAAAGTTTTGAAATTATTTATTGTGATCTCATTTTTTTTTATATCACAAAAACCTGGCATTTTAACAGGGGTGTATACACTTTTTATATCCACTGTATTGTGCTCTGTTGTGTGTTACATTTTCTCGATTTGAGTCCTCCTTGTACTGCATGCACTGCGACGACTACAGTTACAAGTCACACACCTGTTTTAGACTGCCTACAGTTTCTATAGGTCCTAGCCTGACCTGTAAACACAATGACATACTGTGGTGACATGCCCAGTGCTGCCACATTATGTCAAACCACCCCCATTTTAATGCATAGTGGCAGTAGGAGCTGTGGGCACTGATTGTGGCCAGGGACCATTTCTGCAAGCATACTCTGATTTGCAGATGTACCCACTGGTGTACAAGGTATTGTTATGGGACTGAAAGAGAGGCAGTAGTTGGAAAAGTTCACTACTTTAGAGATGGAGATGATACTACTGGCCCTAAGCACACAAGACAGGGAGAACCTTAATGAAGGGAAAGACAGGCATGGTGTTCCATGAGCTGCGCTGGCAGGAACTGGCGAAGGATGTAATTGCTGCAATAGGATAACAGAAAAATACAAATTGCACATCACAAAGTGACCCATATGATACTACAGGCAACAAGCAATGCATGGTAAATTACCAGAGAAACAGTGGACACAGTGGGTGAAGCATTATCTTCAGAATCTCATAGGTATGGAGAATTTCCCAGTATTTCTATCTACGGAAAAAGGACAGAACTCTCATAGATGGAGATAGCTGGGAAATGAGCTGGAGATCAGTAAGTGCATTACACAAGAGGAAAAGGTAATGTCTGATATACACTGCGATCAGTAAGTGCACTGCACAGGAGGATAAGCTAATGTCTGATATACAGTGTGATCAGTAAGTGCACTGCATAGCAGGATAAGCTAATGTCTGATATGCAGTGTGATCAGTAAGTGCACTGCATAGGAGGATAAGCTAATGTCTGATATACAGTGTGATCAGTAAGTGCACTGCATAGGATGATAAGCTAATGTCTGATATGCAGTGTGATCAGTAAGTGCACTGCACAGGAGGATAAGCTAATGTCTGATATACAGTGTGATCAGTAACTGCACTGCATAGGAGGATAAGCTAATGTCTGATATGCAGTGTGATCAGTAAGTGCACTGCACAGAAGGATAAGCTAATGTCTGATATACAGTGTGATCAGTAAGTGCACTGCACAGGAGGAAAAGATACTGTCTGATATGCAGTAAGATCAGTAAGTGCACTGCATAGGAGGATAAGCTAATGTCTGATATACAGTGTGATCAGTAAGTGCACTGCACAGGAGGAAAAGATGATGTCTGATATGCAGTAAGATCAGTAAGTGCACTGCATAGGAGGATAAGCTAATGTCTGATATACAGTGTGATCAGTAAGTGCAAGAAAAGATAATGTCAGATATGCAGTAAGATCAGTAAGTGCACTGCATAGGAGGATAAGCTAATGTCTGATATGCAGTGTGACAAGTGCACTGCACAGGAGGAAAAGATAATCTCTGATATGCAGTATGATCAGTAAGTGCACTAGTGCACTGCACTGGAGGATAAGGTAATGTCTGATATGCAATGTGACAAGTGCACTGCACAGGAGGAAAAGATCATCTCTGATATGCAGTATGATCAGTAAGTGCACTAGTGCACTGCATAGGAGGATAAGGTAATGTCTGATATGCAGTGTGACAAGTGCACTGCACAGCAGGAAAAGATAATGTCTGATATGCAGTGTGATCAGTAGGGGCACTGCATAGGAGCATAAGATAATGTCTGATATACATTGTGATCAGTAAGTGCACTGCATAGGAGGATAAGATAACACAAATGAAAAAATAGTGTAGAAACTGCAACAACGAAAATACATGTAACACTATTAAGTGCCTAAAGGAAGACACCCACACAAAAAGCTATAATACGACCTGTTTTAATCGGCAAAACACATATCAATGAACATATAACAAATAACATGCGGATCAAGCGCTTTCATCCATCCAACATGTGGACTTCATCAGAATCAGTAATACAATTAACATGGGCTAATTTATACATTTTTTGGCACCACAACTAAGTGTCCATTTAAAAAGATACAACCCAAATAATTTCTAGATAGTGCATTGTACCTATTCAAATATTGTGCACTACATATAATCCCCTAATAAACGTACCCTATACTGCTGATCCACAGTAAACCTTTGCATAAAAAGTAATAAATAATGAAGTAAAAAAATGAAAAAATGAAAAAAATATATACATACATATACTAAAATTAATAGCATATATTCATTTGTACTAAACAATTATATACATCTATATGTAAGATTGCTAGCCTATGGGAATATATTTGTACCTAAATGAAACAAATTAATTAAAATTTCTAATGCTTACTTAAAAACAACTTCAAATACCATATGAAGTTATTACACGTCTCCTTCCTTACTATATAAATACTATTAACAAATCTGTATCCCCATATCATAATAATAACATTCACAATATTATTATATGCTTTATCTCCATTGTACTTGAACCAATTGATTATAATAAACATAAAAAACAAGAAAAAAATGAATGTACTATATAGTAAAATAAAATAAACGTGAAAAACTGAGCCCCTAGATGTTATATACAATCACATAGTGAAATTTAATAAATATAACATGTATATAAATACATACCATTCACCTATTGTAATTTTTGTAGGATGGGTTTAATAGTAATATATTCATTTAAACCTGGTGGGGTAGAAGCATCAGTAAGGATTTGCCATCTCACCTCTTTCTCAGCCAAATATACTTTAGTGTTGCCTCCTCTACTGTTCAATTTTATTTGTTCTAGGATGGCAAATTTAAACCTGTGGCTGTTGTCTGTAGCCTTTAAAAGGTTGATAGAGTGCGTTTGTACTGTCTTTTCTCGTAATGGCATATAGGTGATCATAAATTTGTTTCTTGAACATTCGTTCAGTTTTCCCAATGTAAAAACTGATACAACCTGAGCATTTGGCCATATATACATAATATGTTTAGTATTACAATTCCCTTTACTGAAGGTAATTCTGGTCCTATTAATGTTCTCTAAAATGATCCCCTTCATCTTCTAGTATTACTTGATAATAGCTACAGCATCCACATTTTCTAGTTCCCTTATATCTGTATATTCAAGCTTTCTATCCTGTTGTTCCTCTCGAAGATGGACTTCATGTTTGTTCCCATTTTATATACGAAGATGGGTGCATCCCCTACAATTTTTTCAATACGCTATCTACAGTAAGTACTTTCCAATATCTATTTAAAATTTATTTTATTGATGTAGCCTGTGGGGTATATTCCAATATACATGCACGTTTATACTCGATATCGCATTCCTTCTTTGCACCATTATTTATAAGGGGTTTACCCAAAACTGGGGGATATTTTTCCCCCATTCCCCTATTACATATGTTTTAGTTTCATTCATTAACTTAATAGGATATCCCTGGTTCTAAACATGCTGCATATAAAATCTATTTCATCTAACATCTCTTTATACACAGAAGTCATTCTGGCAGCATGAATACACTCTTCTTGGTTTTAAAAGGATGATTACTTGTATACTCCAAATAGTTATTAGAAAAAGTGTTCTTCCTATATATACGGAATTTAAAACCATCCTTGTTAATAGACACAAAAGTGTCAAGATAAAATGCCCTCACAACTATGGTTATAGGTGCATTTCAAATATTGACTAGTATTATTCAAATAGTTAATGAATTCCTCTATTTTTATTTCTGGTCTGTCCCATAATATAAAAATATCATCCAGATATCTCGTGTAATGTCTTATGAACCTAAAATATTCACTCAAACAATTTTTCAGTTTCCCAATCCAACATGCCAAATTTGCATATATGGGGGCATATGCGGCCCCCATGGCCACACCATGGGTCTGCTTATAATGTCCCCTCTCAGAATATATGTAATTGTGCTCAAGAATGGTAGACATTAGTTCCATAACTAGGTTAGTGTGATCCCAATCTAGATGTGAATATTGTCTAATGCTATTGTAAAAACTTTCTAACCCCTCTGTTTTGGGAATACAAGAGAACAGATCTATGACGTCCACAGTAATAAATGTCAATCCTTCTTTCCATAATTGTGGTGTCAGATTCCCCCAAAAATTCCAAGAATCTTTGGTCAAATGTGGAATCTTGTCATAGATATGTTTTAGCCATGTATCAATGGCTACTCCCATAGGAAATGTCTTTGAACAGCTACCTGAAATAATTAGCCGGAACGGTGAGTCCTGTAAGTTTTTATGTACTTTAGGAACACCCACAATAGTTGCTAATGTGGGGTGTTCCACAGTCAAAAATTTATATGTATCTGAATTGATTCTTCCATCTAATAATAGTTCTTCAATAAACAAATCAATTTGTCTGTATCCGATATTGATTTCATTCACAGATATAGAAGTGTATTTACCAGACTCTACTAAAATTTCAAACATCTTATTATTATATTCATTTTGGTCATAAAGTACCACACCACCCCCTTTATCCGGCTTCATAATTCTTACTGATTTATCATTAGTCGTTGTATTAATGAAAGTTCATCTTTTTATTTAAATTGCTTTTATCTCTGTTAGTGTTGATTTAGTTCTTTAGTAAATACATTTCCTTAGTAACTAGTTTTTCATACATAGCAACGTTGGGGTGAGTGGGGGGTATAAACATACTCTTTTTCTTTAATTTGATTTTCTCCCCCATATTAGTTTTGTTTTTAAAAAGAATGGCCAAGTTAATCTTCCTAAGGTATTTCTTAATTTCACTTATGCAATCCACTACCTGAAATTTCCCCTAGGGACAAACTTCATTCCTTTAGAAAAAAGTGTAAAGAATTCATCACTAATTTCCATTCCCGAATAATTAAATATGTTAAATTCATTCTTACTAAATACTATATCTTTATTATCAACTAAGTGTTCAATGGGGCTGCTATTGACTTCAAACAATATACTATTATTAATCTGTTCACCGTGAGGCTCAATTAATATTATTCCCTCCATTCCTGATTGTAAGAATGCATCTGTCCCCATCCTTGTCTGTTCTTTCTCCATTTCCAATTCCTTTGCCAATTTGTCCTTACACTTCGATTCCTCCCCCCATAAAAATTTCCATTCGCACTGTAGGAGCGATAATTTCCATAATTATTCTCCAGACCTGATCTGTCATTCTTATCTATAGTATTCCGTATGTCCTTTTTCCAGGGGTAAGCTGAATTATTCCTATAATCAATCATATCCCTTCTCTATCTTCTTGTATTTCTTTTGTACTATATTATGTGCTTTACGATCTGCCTCCGTGAACTGTTTGTAGTATTATCTTTCCCATTGGTCAAATAATAAATCATCAACTATTAATCTATTAAGTTTTTCCACTTTTTCAATAACTTTACATAATTTCTCATCATTTTTCTTAATTAAAAGTTTTATAAATTCATATCCAAACTGATTAAATAATACTTCAAATTCCTCACAAGTTTGGTCATTTAAAAAATTCCCATAGGCATTTTAAAAAATCTTAGTCTCTTAGGGACTATTTTAAGTGTCAAACACTTATTTAAATAAGCATTATCAATTTTAATTCCCCTGATGATGCTAAGATGCTTACCTAAAGCATAAATCATTTCACGTAATGTGCCAGTGTATGTTTCATTCGATAAATCTTTAGTACTATTGTTCTGGCCTTCTTTATCAAAGCATACATCAAGGAATATAAAATTGTTCAATTTATCTGTCTTGTTATACTGTTTCTTGCCTTTGTCAGTAATCATATTGGCACTAGCTCTAGAGCTGTGTCGTACAGTACCTTGCTCGTTATGTCCCTGGAACACCGCAGAAGAGAACGTTTTACCTGCCATAAAACGCTTAGGTTTAGTCTCCGTGCGTCTGGATTCATCGTCAAAGTTATATAAGGAAAAATCGAATGTAAACTCCTTGTCAGTGAGTTTACTGTTATCCGGTCCCTTACTGTTAGCATCCAACATGTGCCCATGTGTAGACGCTAATGGTTTGAATTGCTGTCCGTTACGTAACTCTAGTTCCAAGTCACTGTCACTTAGATGTGCACTCATTGCCTTCTGTGATACACATTCTCACCGTTTCGGCTCAGATTGAATTATCATGTCAAGTAACCGGGTTACCTCTCCCTTCAATGACGAGACTTCCGACCAAAGTCTCTTCAGTTCATCCTGCTCTCCAGGCGTACGCTTAATTGTGGCTGCCTCCTCCTGGCTCTCCATACCAAATACAAACGAAAAAATAGTGTAGAAACTGCAACAACGAAAATACGTGTAACACTATTAAGTGCCTAAAGGAAGACACCCACACAAAAAGCTATAATACGACCTGTTTTAATCGGCAAAACACATATCAACTGACATATAACAAATAACATGCGGATCAAGAGCTTTCATCCACCCAACATGTGGACTTCATCAGAATCAGTAATACAATTAACATGGGCTAATTTATACATTTTTTGGCCCCACAACTAAGTGGCCATTTAAAAAGATACAACCCAAATAATTTCTAGATAGTGTGTTGTACCTATTCAAATACTGTGCACTACATATAATCCCCTAGTAAACGTACCCTATACTGCTGATCCACAGTAAACCTTTGCATAAAAAATAATAAATGAAGTAAAAAAATGAAAAAAAATATACATGCATATACTAAAATTGATAGCATATATTCATTTGTACTAAACAATTATATACATGTATATATGTAAGATTGCTAGCCTATGGGAATATATTTGTACCTAAATGAAACATAAATTAATTAAAATTTATAATGCTTACTTAAAAACAAACCCTTTTAAAACCAAGAGGAGTATATTCAAGGGGCAGTGTATTCGTGCTGCCAGAATGACTTCTATGTATAAAGAGATGTTAGATGAAAGAGATTTTATATGCAGCATGTTTAGAACCAGGGGATATCCTATTAAGTTAATGAATGAAACTAAAAAATATGTAATAGGGGAATGGGGGAAAAATATCCCCCAGTTTTGGGTAAACCCCTTATAAATAATGGTGCAAAGAAGGAATGCGATATCGAGTATAAACGTGCATGTATATTGGAATATACCCCACAGGCTACATCAATAAAATACATTTTAAATAGATATTGGAAAGTACTTACTGTAGATAGTGTATTGAAAGAAATTGTAGGGGATGCACCCATCTTCGTATATAAAATGGGAACAAACATGAAGTCCATCTTTGAGAGGAACGACAGGATAGAAAGCTTGAATATACAGTATAAGGGAACTAGAAAATGTGGATGCTGTAGCTATTATTAAGTAATACTAGAAGATGAAGGGATCATTTTAGAGAACATTAATAGGACCAGAATTACCTTCAGCAGAGAGAATTGTAATACTAAACATATTATATATATGGCCAAATGCTCAGGTTGTATCAGTTTTTAAATTGGGAAAACTGAACGAATGTTCAAGAAACAAATTTATGATCACCTATATGCCATTAGGAGAAAAGACAGTACAAACGCACTCTATCGACATATAGAGGCTACAGACAACAGCCACAGGTTTAAATTTGCCATCCTAGAACAAATAAAATTGAACAGTAGAGGAGGCAACACTAAAGTATATTTGGCTGAGAAAGAGGTGAGATGGCAAATCCTTACTGATGCTTCTACCCCACCGGGTTTAAATGAATATATTACTATTAAACCCATCCTACAAAAATTACAATAGGTGAATGGAATGTATTTTGTATACGTTATATTTATTAAATTTCACTATGTGATTATATATAACATCTAGGGGCTCAGTTTTTAACGTTTATTTTATTTTACTATACAGTACATTCATTTTTTCTTATGTTTATTATAATCAGTTGGTTCAAGTACAATGGAGATAAAGCATATAATAATATTGTGAATTTTATTATTATGATATAGGGATACAGATTTGTTAATAGTATTTATATAGTAAGGAAGGAGACATGTGTAATAACTTCATATGGTATTTGAAGTTGTTTTTAAGTAAGCATTAGAAATTTTAATTAATTTGTTTCATTTAGGTACAAATATATTCCCATAGGCTAGCAATCTTACATATAGATGTATATAATTGTTTAGTACAAATGAATATATGCTATAAATTTTAGTATATATATGTATGTATATTTTTTTTTCATTTTTTCATTTTTTTACTTCATTATTTATTATTTTTTATGCAAAGGTTTACTGTGGATTAGCAGTATAGGGTACGTTTACTAGGGGAATATATGTAGTGCACAATATTTGAATAGGTACAACGCACTATCTAGAAATTATTTGGGTTGTATCTTTTTAAATGGACACTTAGTTGTGGCGCCAAAAAATGTATAAATTAGCCCATGTTAATTGTATTACTGATTCTGATGAAGTCCACATGTTGGGTGGATGAAAGCGCTTGATTCTCATGTTATTTGTTATATGTCCGTTGATATGTGTTTTGCCGATTAAAACTAGTCGTATTATAGCTTTTTGTGAGGATAAGATAATGTCTAATATACACTGTGATCAGTAAGTGTACTGCTCAGGAGGATAAGGTAATGTCTAATATGCAATGGGATCAGTAAGTTCACTGCTCAGGAGGATAAATTAATGTCTGATACTCAGTGTGGTCAGTAAGTGCACTGCATAGGAGGATAAGCTAATGTCTTATAAGCAGTGTGATCAGTAGGTGCACTGCTCAGGAGGATACGATAATGTCGGATATGCAGTGAGATCAGTAAGTGCACTGCATAGGACGATAATGTAATGTCTGCTAAGCAGTGTGATCAGTAAGTGCACTGCTCAGGAGGATAAGGTAATGTCTGATATGCAGTGAGATCAGTAAGTGCACTGCTCAGGAGGATAAGATAATGTCTGATATTCATTGTGATCAGTAAGTGTACTGCTCAGGAGGATAAGATAATGTCTGATAAGCAGTGTGATCAGTAAGTGCACTGCTCAGGAGGATAAGGTAATGTCCGTTACGCAGTGTGATCAGTACATGTACTGTGTACTGCATAACCTGGGTGTGTTACTGCATACATCAGTTTTATTGTATGTTGTCTCTGCCATGGCCCATAGTTATGGAGCAGGCACCTCCACTTTGTATGGGGGTGCTGCTTTAGCTAGCTGCTCCAGTGACCCCTCACCTATTCCCTCCTTTGCTACTGGCTCAAGTCTGTCTGTCTAAATACATGCTATAGTTGTTTACATGGAAGCATGGCATGTAGTATGGCACAGACTACGAATACCTGCTGCAGGTCTGTGGCACATACTACAACACACCACCAGATGTATTCAAGCAACACAAGTGCATTTTCAGCAGTCCAAACACGTTTGGTGATGTTTGTGTCTGTGACAGTACTGTGTTATAACACCATCTTCCTGATTATCTGAGAGCTGAAGATGGGAGTTAGGAACCATGACTCCAAGAAATATCCAATATCACTTACAACACATGACAGCTGAGACACCCTTGTAAGTGGCCTGAGGTCTACATTTATAAGTGCAGATTTTCCCGGACTGTGTGGGTTGCTGGCAATGTATGCACCTAACAATTAGATGACCCTGTGAATGCGGAAATCCTGCTATATTCCATATTAAATGCTGCATAAAACAATATAACCTACTGTCAGCAAATATATGTGAAGCTCACAGGCCTTGTAAAAAAAAGTAATAATGCTAAACAGGAAATGTGTTTTGTTGGGGAAATATTACTGCCCAGGGGTGTTGTGAGGGCCTTTACACCCCTGGAAGAGCATTATTTCCCCAATAACACACACACCCTGGAGGGCACTGTTGTGCTTGGAGAATGAACTGTTTAATTGCTTTGTAATATTTTTTTCTTTATTTCAGTATACTTGTTTATATTTTTGATGCAAAATAGAAAAACTGCCTAATGTTTCAAACTTGCTATAATATGTCTGATTGTTGGAGGAAGTATTTTACATCGAAAATATACGCCATGTAAGTACTTAATGTCTGCATAAACACATACATGTGCACACACTTTCTCTCTCATACACACACACACCAGCAACTATACCTCCTTTGTTGAGTTAGAACATCTTGGATGTCTCATTGTGAAATGAATTTAAAACAATTATAGAGGAATTTCCAGTCTCCATCCCACATACTTCTTTATTGTCCCTGATTTTGCAACACAGTGCTACGCTGTCCCTTGAAGAATAATTGATTTTCTTGAGATCATTGAGGATTACAGTTAGTCCATAATAGCAGACATTACAGTTACGTACTACTAATTATTTACAAAATGTGAGCTGACAGACTTCCTGTTGCAGACAGAATATGTTTGGATGTGCTTTTTCTCGCTTATGCTCTGCCTCACACATTCACACACACAAATATACACGCACACATTTCTTTCCTTTTTTTACTTTTGTTTTAAATGTTACGCTCTCTAAACAACAAATCCGCATTTATTGAGCATAAATAAATGGTATCTAATTGCTTAGTACACTTTTGTGAAGTGTTGGATTTGTTTTTTTATCGGGCATTACTTGTACATTACATCCTGCTGGAGAATGTTCAGATGAATGAGGATTTACAGGTTGCCATTTTCTAATGTAAATTCCTGTACATCCCAATATTTTCTTTTCATTTCTTTGATTCTAATGGTGCCTGTGTATTTGTGTATGTATACATTTGTAATTTGACGTATATCCATGAGATATCCAAAGCAGCAATATAGTTTGGATTTTTTATACTTTGGATAAATATGTTTTGCAGTTATCAGAATGTAAAGCATATTACATACATCAATTAGAGAGCCAGTTAAAACAAAAGTAAAGTAAATAACACACATTGTAAAAATTCATTTGATTTGCCTATATTTTAAGAAAAGCAGCTGTGTAACTCTACCATTAGATTCAGGTCATTGTGCCTCTTTGTTTATGTACATACATTTTTAAGTTTCGTGGTCTGAAAAGTACATAGAAACAGTATGTGGCAGGGACTGATGGGGTATGATTGTAGAAGTACACCAGAAATACATGCTAAGCACCCACTACTGACCTGGGATTAATGGTACCTTTATGTTGTTATAGCATTCCAAAATGCAGATAGGCAAATATAAATAAACTGTTCACTGTGTTACAAATGGATAATCTGAGTCAGGCAAAGACAATATTGTGTAGAGGTGTGACAGAGGTTAAGGTGACTGCCTAAATGAAAGTATATGTTGAAATACTGTGCTGGCATCTCACACAAACATTCTGCCAAATGCTTCATGCAAATTGGCTCACAGATAGAACCACAGTGTGAAAGTAGCAGACTCCAAGTCTGACTGCCGACCAGTCATGAGTGGAGTCCCACAGAGTTCGGTCCTGGGTCCTCTCCTGTTTGGCATCATCTACTCAGACGTCCAGGCCAACATGGAGGGACTCTGGCTGACAAAGTTTGCAGACGACTGCAAGCTGGGAGCCATTATTAACTCCCCAACTGGTGCAGATCTCTTATAGAAAGGCCTCATTGAGACCAATGACTGATGTTGAAACCATGGCCTTAAGCTTAATGCCAAAAAATGTGTTGTCATCCCCTTTGGGGAAAACTCAGTTCCCACTAATTACCACACTGATGGGAGCCCACTGAACACTGAAAACGTTATAAGAGATCTAGGGACACAGGTTTACTGCAACCTCTCCTTCAACCACCATATTGCCACTGTAGTCAGAAAGTCCTTCTATGTGGCACATCTCATTACCAAGGGTTTTGCATCCAGGAAGAAAGAGGTCATCATCTCTCTCTCTCTGCTTCCCTCATTAGGCCAATCATCGAGTATAATGCCCCATTTGGCATGTACCTCACTAGACACATGCAACAGCTGGAAAGGCCAGAAAAGTACCTCACGAAAAGGATCCTAGGCCTTAAACCCATGTCCTACATGAACAGACTCAAAAAAACTCCAGCTATTCTCTGTCTCATATCGTCTACTAAGAGGCGATCTCTGCTTGACTTACAAAACCATGTCTGACCCAGCTCTGTTAGAAATGTTACATCTAACGAAATCCCAATCCCTCCGCACCTCATGCTCCAGAGACCTCAACCTCATTACCACAATCAAATGAGCATGCTGGAGGGACAGGTTCATAACCCAGAGACTGCCCATGCTATGGAATAGACTTCCCATACATGTCAAGCAGAGCACCTCGCTGGCTCTCTTCAAGAGAAATCTTGATGAGTGGATGGGAAATAGAAAGCTCACCCCGGGGATCACACCAGTGGCTCTACTTGATAGAGGCACTGGGAACTAACGTCGAGTAGCACGATGACAGGACACCTCTATGGGCTAGGCTGGTAAAGGCTCCAGGGCCATTAACCTAGTAAACACCAATGAACATATATTCCTGTCACAGAGGTGAACAGCATGGCAATTTCTTATTTGATTTTATTAATTTTTTTTAAGCAGAAATATTCTTAATTGGCAATATGTCTTTCCTCTAGTAAGAACACAAGCTAGTATGATTTATAATACAACATATAATGTTAAATATTACAGTAATATATTAACTGTCTGATTATTTCCATGGTTGTTATAAGCAAGTCAAAACTGAACATACTTAAGGCCTGGATCATGCCTGAAAAGGGTTTAATAAACAGTTAACATTTTTCATATCAGTAAATAAATAAATTAATATAAATACTTACACAACCTTCTGACTTGGCTATTTAAATTAGGACAGCAAATCAGAAGTGTGCAGCACAGCTGGTACATCAGGCCAGAGGCTTCTTTTTAAAACTGTAGAGCCTTGTCTTAACATATCTGCAGCTATACACCATGTCTTTGCTTCAGTTCTCTTATAATGCTTTTTAGTATCTGAAAATTATTGAAGTGAATACGAATGCTACTTGCTTCAAAGTAGGCAAAACACTTCTGTTTACCTATATGGGCAGGAATCAGTACCCAGCAGCCAAAACATCCTACCACTGATGACGGTAAAATGGTCACAGATGGTTTAAAGTGAACCCAGGAGCCTGAGACATAGTGCTCCATTCACTCATTTATTTATACATTGAACTGGGTGAGTGCACTGGTTGACAGACCATTTTCAGGCATGATCTGGGCTAAGTGACAATAGAAGCCACAACTGACATGTAGAAAAAGTACATTAAGTGATACATAGCATATAATAGTCATGACACGCAAGTGTGACTGGGAAAATGTTAAAGAAGAAAGATGGGATGCAGTTGAATAGGTGGAGTCAGTGATAAGACAGAATTAACGTATGCTGAAGCAAAGGTAAAGGGAGAAAATGGAGTAGGATGACCTGCAATGAGACTGGTCTGTGCAAAGATGTAAGATCAAGAGAAGTCTGACAGTAACAAATGTAGGAATTTGAAGGTGTGGGAAGGAGAAAGTGAAGGATATATAGAAGTGTGTACAAATGGTGTGTGTATGGTTGCTTCATACACATTTAAGAGGTAAATGTAGAAGAGTGTCAATTGCTGGAGTGGCCATGGTTGTCAGAACAGTATTTGATGTGATATGGTTTTTAAGCTTTAAAAAAAAAAAAAAAAAAAATCTATGATGGTGGTACAGACCAGTGGGATTTTGTTCCATGATTCTGGTACAAGTTTGGGAAATGCTGCCTCAACAGCAACTATGGAGCAAGAAGGTCTAATAAGGAGGAATAAAGAAGAAGGGGTCAGTGCTTTTTAGTGAATAGGGTTGATGTCTTTGAAAAAGGAAGCTTTTAAGTAGGGATTGTAGTAATCATTGAAAAGCCTAAAGGTCTGTATGTTTAGCAAAAAGGAGGCCTTAGTGGCAGCCTGTTGCATCTTTTACAAGTTAGAGATGTTCAGACAAAGTGTAAGGTGCACAAAGCATACAGTCTTGTTTTCTGTCCTTTGAAGTATTGTGGCGAATGCAATGTGTTAAGGGGGAGTGCATATTCAAGTTTGGGGACGAACAATTAATATCAACAGCCTAAATGGCTTAATTTGTCAGAAGGTTTGAGACTTTGTAGGAAGCTCTGAGTTCTGTGAACATTTATTTTTGAATTTTATTTTATTTTGTGCTTGGGTTTCAATGTGTATGGTGAATGAAATTGTTGAAGAAGTAAAAGGCCAAGATATTTTTGCTTGGGCACATATGTTAATGGCTGGTCATGTGATCCTTGGATCTGTACCAAATAACATAATTGTGCACTTTTTGGTGTTATAGACCACATAATTATAAGCATACTTTGTTTCACTTATG
>NC_056743.1:405183915-405276415 GCF_019279795.1 Protopterus annectens | reverse complement strand
GGAATCTTTGGCAATTTTATTTTCGTAACTAGCTTTGGAGAATTTTATGAGGGATCTCAGCTTCTTACTGAGGCTGGTAAGGGAGTTTTTTTGCATCCTGGGATTTTCCTCTTTTCTGCAACAGTTTCTTTCTTCTGTTGTATAGTTTGTTATGGCAGGGGACCACCAGATTGGCTTCCTTTTTTTGGAGGAGAGTGTCTTGGTTCTATTTGGGATAGCACAATTCATGCACAAGTGGATGTGCTCGTATACAGTGCCTTAGTGTGTGTATATTTATATATATATATATATATATATATATATATATATATATATATATATATATATATATGGTTCCCCTTCAAACCATCGAACGTTTAAAATATCCAAGTTCAGGTCATCGAGACCAGAACATCAAGTTTGAAAACATCGAAGGTTTGAAGGGGAAGAAAAAGTTTAGTGTAGATGGGAGAATGTTTGTGTTTTTGCAGGGCACCAAGGTGCCCTGCATAGTGTGTGTCTCTATGTGCCATCTGTGTGATGGCACTACAGATAGGGTACGGAAAATCTCCCGTTTAGCGCTTCTGCATATAGCGCTAAATGGGAGATTTCCCTTTACTCCACTGTAGTGCGGTCTCAGAGTTGGAATATTAAAGTAGGGGGGTGTGTAACCTTCGATGTTTCAAAATTCGATATTCTGGCCTCGATCAGAATTTCGATGTTTTGAAATTTCGATGGTTAGAAGTGGAACCATATATGTGTATATATATATATATATATATATATATATATATATATATATATATATATATATATATATATATATATGGGTCCCCTTCACATTGTCGACACTTCAAAATCCCAAATTTTATATTGCCAAGACCATATGATCGACATCTTAAATGCCGACAATGCGGAACCAGCATCTCCATACAGTGCAGAATGGAAATATTTCCATTCCTGCACTGTAGTGCAATCATGGAGTTGGTATATTTAAGTTAAGGGGGGTGTGGGGGGTGCAGGGAGGCTTCCTCCCTACAAGCAGTGTTTAGGTAAGTGTTTGTTGTTTTTTACTTTTGTTTTTCATATGTTCGACATTTCAAATGTCGATCATATGGTATCGGCCATAAGAAATTCGGTATTTTGAAGTGTTGAACATATGAAGTAGATCCATATATATATATATATAAAGAAATAGGTGTTCCCATTTAAAAAAAAAAGTTAAATGTATTTTTTATTACCTTTCAGTCTAAGCATCTGGTTGATCCCCCAGCAACCGCAAATACATGCTTCCTGTAGAAGTATACAAGAAAACTTAAGTCCTTCATGATGAAGGATGAAATCAGCTTTAACTCTGTAGTTTTCACCATCTTTTAAAGATTCCCTTGCTATATGGGCTGTAATTTAACACTTGCTTATCAATTCAGGTGTGCAGGGATATTTTTCCTAACTTATAAGTTTGTCTGGATCAGTGGTGTATTTGGCTAGAGCATTCAGACGTATTCTAAAAAAATGGAAGAAGGTGCCGCCTTGTCCCTAAAATAACGGTTCTGCTGTTGTGCATATGTTTGTGTGAATGAATGATACCTATCACACTGTCTCTGATTTCATCAAATGTTCTTTTTATAATACATTTGCTTTTTTTTTTTTGTCCTAAAATGTTTGGTTTTCTGGCAAAATGATATACGGTTTATGAATGACAGCCAGATGAGTATCAGAAGTTATATCCTTCAGATAACATTGTATTATGGTAGCAGCTTTGCAATTATGTTTTATTTAAAATCTTTCCCTGATTTTGCCCCTGATTTTTAGGGCAGGAGGTTGATGGCTAGGAAAGCGTGTGTGTGTATGTGTGTGTGAGGTACCCCTGGAATGAGTCTTATACCTTGGCTTGTTTTTTGTAAAATGTGCATTTTTCTGGAAAATCATTTAGAAGTGCAGTGTTTACATAATGAACTTCATATCCTTCGTACCCTGCAAGGAGTTTTCATTATATTTCATGGTATCAAATAAATCCTTACATAATGTTGGTAACTTCTTCACATTACCTGGTGTTTAACTACAACCATTTCACAAATATTTATGTTCATTTAACAGGAGATATGAAATGATGTGCAGTTTATGTAAATATCTCAGGCAATGTCCACATGGTAGCCCGGTGGAATAGCATTTCACAGGACAGCACAAAGGTCAAAAATGTTTGCTGCCCCAAATACAGTGGTGAATCATCTTGAAGTGTGATTTCTTTCATACCAAATTATGAATTCATGGATTGTTACTAGGCTAATAACCCAGGGGACCTTTCTAAGCCTAGCCAAGTTTTCCTGAAAAGAATAATATCATCTTGTATCTGAACAGGACATTGAGGGCCAGACTTTTATAAGTTACCTCTGTCCATAAGGGACATGGATACCATATTAATATTCCAGTTAAGAACTTCATCCAAATGGAGTGTACGTGTATCTCATGGTCTCATATAAAGGCATACATAAAAAATACAAGAGTTGTCACCAATACCGGCTATCTGTATACAACCAGTCTGCAGCTATTTATATTTTTAGGTAATAATTATGCATATATGCATAAATATAATTTTCTAAAAATATCTCAGGAAGATGGTATTTCATGGCATAAATGAACGCTTACATAATGCTGTAAAAGTTGTCACTGAAATCATCTGTCTGCATACTACGATTCAGTAGATATTCAAACTTGTTCAGTAATACTGTGCATGTTAGCATAATCATCATATTTCTGTACATATCTCTGGCATTGTGCACTTGGATAAATTGTGAATCAGTATTTCACATGGCCAGAGATTATGAATGGCTCCTCAGATGAGTGGGGGTACTTTGTAACACAAAAATTATATGAGATTTTTTTCCTGGAAATATTATGAATGCATTATTAATAACTTGAACCACAAAGTGATTACACTGTACTTCATGGCATCAAATGAAAACGTACATAATACTGTAAAAGTTGTCACTGATACCTGTCTATGAACTATCATTTGGCAGATATTCAAACTTGTTCAGTAATAAAATATGCATATTAACATAATTATCATATTTTTGTACATATCTCTGACATTCTGCACTTGGGCCGATTGTAATTCAGTATTTCAAATGCCCAGACACCAGAGAATGGCTCCTCAGATGAGTGGAGTACTTCGTAACACAAAAATTATGATTTTTGTTTACTGGAAGTATTATGAATGTATGGCATATGTTCATAACTACATTAATAACTTCAATCAGAGGGTATTTACTTGGGACTATCTATCAAAACTCACTTAGTGACTACCTTTCACCCATACCCATAGAAGTAGTACTCACCAACCTAACATTCAGCAAATTAAAACATCCCAAAATCTTTCTAAATTCAATAAAGACTGCATCAGTACATTGAAAGCCTTTAATTGGTCTTCCTTAAAAATTTTCTACTGGACAAGACAGTCAATACTTTTAATACCTTATTCTTAAATAATCTAAACAGCTATGCCATACTCCGCAAAAAAGTGGGAAAGTTAACCATGCACCATGGCTCACAACCCAGACAAAAACTAAAATGTCTAACAGAGACAAAGCTCAGAAAGTATGGCTTAAACTTAACTCCCTATAACTTTTAACTTCATAGAGAATTGTGCAATATGAGTAAAAAACATGTTAACCTAGATAACAATATTATAGTCATCTAAAACTTCTAACAAAAATTACCCCCAGAAATTCCAGACATCACTATATAATCTGTTACATCTGGGCTCAAATACTCATAATAGCTCTGCATTAGAAACTGCTACCTTATTCAATACTTACTTCACAGAAAGCATTACCTCCCTAACTAAAAACTCTTTACCCCCATCCAGTGCTTCTACCACCCACTCATTAACACCCAATCCTAGCACCATTCTCGATACACCGTACATATTACCACTTCCTTTACTTCCCCTTAAGTATCCCCATTTGAACCTTACTTACTCTCTATATCCATTGCTAGTAACTTCCACTTAGGGACAGTCTCCACATGAATGATATGAAACCATCTTCTTAAAGTCAAATCTTGCCCCACTGCAGCTGACAAACTCCCACCTGAACACCTAAAGATAGCTGTTGAAGGCATAGCATACCCAGTCTCTATCCTTATCGGTAGATCAATAGCTGAATCCTATGTACCTTCACTATGGAAAAATCGTATATTATCCCTCTTCATAAAGACAGAATCTTACCTGACATCTCTAACTTTCGGACTATTGCAATATTATTACCGCTCTCAAAAATTCTTGTAAGATGTATACATAAGCAACTTTTCCACTATCTTCTACAAGAATGGCTCTTAATATCCACCCAACATATAGTACGACTGTGCTACCGCGCACTGACACCATAAACAAATACAAGGACTCAGATAAATGTGTTTTCTGCTTATGCACTGACCTGTCAAAAGCCCTTGATATAGTTCTTCCCCTAAACTCATGTATAAACTGTATCACCTTGGACTATCTCCGTCTTCATTACTGGGCTTCAACAACTACTTAACTGACAGGCTCCAGTATGTAAAATGGCAGAATGCTGTTTCCTCCTACCTGCAAGTCTAAACTGGTGTACCCTGGGGCTCTGTTCTTGGTCCTGTTCTCTTTAATATCTTCATCAATGACCTCTATACCTCCGTATTTCCAGCCTCTCTTACACACTATGCTGATGATTTTATACTTATATGTGCATCTAATAACTTGCCTCAACTCCTCCATATCACACAAGAAGCTTTTTCCCCTTAGTTAAGAAATGGCTGCGTAATGCCCAGCAAGCTACTGCTATTTTACCCCAAAGCACACATACCTGATAAGGCAAATTTCAAAATAGTTTCACTAAACAAAGCTGAAATTTAAGTAGTCTCCTATACAGAACTTCTGGAGTAATTATAGACTACTTTAATTTTGGCCCGTATGTTCAAAATAACATAAAAAAGACAACAAAAATTAGGAATGCTTTACAGATATAAAAACTTCCTTGGCAACACCACCAAAACCACTCTTGCAACCACTTCTCCCATCTCTGTTATACCGTGCTGCCATTAAAAATAAGCTGGAGGCACGCTATAATAAGGCTGTAAAATCTGCAAATTAACTGTACTGCCCTTAAGGCTTTGAATTGGCATGAACTGCCTCACAACGTAGATTACAAAGAGGTTCTCTATACACACTACATCATTTACGAAGCCAGTGACTGCCCTACTTTTATTCCTGTTCTCCATTCCCATCTCCCTAATATACTACTTTGATCTAATGAACATCTTCTCAACATATATAAAGCCAACAAATCCTCTGATCAAAGCCCCTGCTTGTACTCAGTAACTAAAAAATGTAATTCTAACCCTCTGCAAATTAGATCCATTTCTAACCTCTCCAATTTTAAGCAACTACTAAAGAACTATCTAAATAAGACTTGGCTCTGCTCCTGCACTACCCCAAGCTGAACTAATCCCTCCTTCTACCTCCAGCATACTTGACTATCGAGAGAAGGAATTAATAAAATCTATTTCTTAGATAAAGGACAGATATAACTTTTCCTAGGCTATATTATCTAGTCATCTCTGTTCCAAAGAGTGTACTCAGTTTGTTTAATACCATCTCTATAACCTGCAACACATGAATACATTAGCTATTGACAGTATGCATACATAGGTTCACATTGTATGAACTGAAATTGACTTTTTACTTAGTTAATATGTCACTCTTCTGTATTAGGTTTTGTAATAAGCCTATTTAACTGTAACCATAATTATGTTAAACTGGAGCGTTTCTTCCCGGGCCTCTGCTGAAAATGGGATATTACCCCAGCCAAAGTTGTCCGCTAAATAAGTAGCAAATAACTAACTAAATAAATAACATTTCCTTTCATCCATGCGACATATAAATTCATTATAATAAAATTTTAAAAATTAATTTGAAACGTTAAATTATATATACATAAATTATCATACACACATGTTTTGTATTAAAAAGTAGTAAAAAAAAAAAAAAGACAACCCTTTTAAGGGTTAATAAGTTAGTTATTAAAATCTTGTCATTTATGCCTGGGGGCTAGAGGCATTCATCTTTTGCTTCGGATGCACAACATTATGTTCAATTGGGTATTCATGGATATCAAACAACATTTTGAAATTTTGAGAAAACGTAAAGAGTAGAAACTGCCGTGATGAGAAAGCCTATAAAAATAAGCAGGCATATCCACTACCTCAGAGGCCGAAAAAGATGGTACAGGAATTGAGAGGTGATGCAGTGGGTGAAGAGGAGGTGCTTTATCCAGTCAATGATGGGAGTAGACAAAAAATGCATTTTTTTAGACCCACACCTTGTCCCCCAGCTGATGGAAAGATATGCCAATGACAATCAGGTGAATTGTTGTGAAAACTGTTGCTGTTCAGTTTGACGAGTGTGCAGTCTGTATGCCTAACTATAGCGTCACCTATGATTAAGCATTTCTTTCATATGGAAGCAGACTTAGTGGACTTTATGGGCTCAGTCCTGTTTTTCAGGTGAATCCTGGGTGACCTATGTAGATTTGCAGTATGTGAGTGGAGAGGGCGTAGATGTTGCCTCATCATCTGGGGGCAGTGATCTTTTAGACTGCATTCTAGAGGTTTCTGACATATTTTTTTATAACCTCAGCATAGTTATGGGCTTCTTGGTGTGTTGTGAGGTGGTGGTGTGGGTATATGATGATAATGATTTCAGTGCTGCTGTGAGAGGTATGCCTCAATGTTTTGTTAATATTTGCATCCCTCACAGGTTATACTCATCGTTGCTATAAACAGTGAACAGTAAGTAAGCATAAAGCAGTCACTATAATACCTTAGAACACAATGCAATTAGGCTGGCCATAAACAGCATTATATAATATATAAGTATAAAAATACTGTTTGTGTGTATGTCTGTATATATAAATATATAAATATATATATATATATATATATATATATATACACACACACACACACACACACACACACACACACACACACACACACACACACACGAGTATATATTAACATGAGAGTAGACAGAGTCATGCTGCCAGAAGATGGAGGACTAGTTGATTAGGATTCATTCTAGTACTTGGAGGTTGCATGGGGACTGATATAGTAGACCCTGAAGACTTATGAATGAAGTATTTTGGGTAATAGTGCTTAGTAAAAAGACAGAAATACCCCACATTGTGCAAAGTAATGATAATTTCACACAACTACTTAGTAGAGTTTTCATTCCTAGTAATGTACAGGTCTGTCTGCACAAACTGCAGAACAGTTACTAGGCATGGAACATTCTAGCTTTAGTTTATACCACAGAATGACCATTAAGCACAAACAATGACAGCACACATAACACACACAACTCCATTTTAGGGTCAGAGATATAGGGTACTGAGCACTGTAGCTGGGATTATTTACCCTACGCTGCTCATCCATCCTTAGAACAGAAATGCTAACTTTATACAGCTAATGTACAGAGTCACAGGCGTTTCTAAAACTTTGGATACTTGTGCAGACTGCAGAGCAGTCATTGGGCATTTGCTATAACAGACACAGCATAGAAAAGCATAGAAGTCATAAAGTAGTAACACTGAATGGGACAGTAGTGCACAACCAGAGCAATTCCTAGGCACTGATCATAAAATAATGCAGTCAGCTAAAAGACAATGCACTGTACATCAGGCAAATTACAGCAAATTACAATTTAAGCCAATGTTTGGTCAGTAGGAGAGATATCATGAACTAAATGCTGCAAAAAGTTTGAAAGGAGCTAAGCAAAGTTTGCCAAAAATGATGAACAGTTGTGATTCATCTTTTTGCTACTACCTGGCTACTAATAATGATGTCTTCACCTTAGTTACATGCAGTTAGTAATTAATGCCCCCTAGCAGAAGCAAAATACCAGCACTAATGTTAAGCTTGTTCCTAAGAAGCAAGTCACAGGCTCTTTGGTGGCCTACACTATTTTCCCATATGCTTCAGGTGTCTTGTTGTAGTCATCTTTTCCTGGTAAATGCCCCAGACAGCATGACAGTTGTGGGTAACTGGACCAAATTGCATAATGCTCCAAATGTAAATAGAAGAGGTTTTTGCCAAAATGGCAACCAGATCACACACACACACACTGCTTCTTATCACTAGGTGCACAACAGTAGCACTAATCCAAAACTTGCTACTTAGACACAGTTTTCAGACTCTGTAGTCATTAGCAATCTCTAGGAAGGCTATTAAACAGTGCCTGCTCCTCCTCTCACCAGCAGCTAAACAGAAGCACTAATCACAAACTGGTTCTGGAGAACCACTTTGTAGGCTCACCAGTGATCATTAGGCTTGTCCCAGATACTGCAAGTTTTAAAAGTAAACCAGAAGAAACGAGTTCATACTCTAGGTATTGCAGGGTGCACTAGATGAACTAGAATATATGAAAGAGGGAGTAACTATCTGTAACAGCCTAAGAGGTGTACCTTCCTAATAAGATTTTCCAGTGCTCAGTATGAACAGATGAGAATGAGATGAGGCTGAGAGGAGCTTCCAAAGTCAAGTTTACAGTAGAGGTGGACAAAGTAAGAAAGAGCCAGTGAAACTGGGACAGGTAGAGAGGGTGTAGAAAAATCTAAAATTGTCAAATAGCAGAAGCAGTCACAGAGCAGTAGCAGCTCACAAAGCATCTAAATGTATTTGGATATCGGCTCCCTATTGAAATGTTGATACTCAAAATACTGAGTGCTGATATGCTGAAAAAAAAAGACCAAAAAAACAGGAGAAGAGTGAATCTTTAAGATTGCGCTTCTCCATAAAATTTATTTTTTCAGGGGGGCAAGCCCTCCACCCCTTCATTCACCCATGAGGACAGTAAGACCCTCACATCCCCCAAATATATATATATATCTGTATGTATACTAACTCTGAGATTGCCATACCTCTTAGAAAAGGTAATATTCAGAGAAATGGCATCTTGAACTTAGTATATGTAAGTCCATTCTTTCAGCTTTTCAGTTTCCATATTTCGAAACTCGCTGTAGCAGGTCCCGACATTTCAAATGGTTATCTTGGATATCAGTTGTTTCATAATGTACTGTTCTATTATTATTCATACATCCATCTTCTTGGTTTGTAGTTTTTATTTCTTAAGTGCTCATAAAATTATCTGAGGGTCTCCTTCTGCCTACACCCAATTGGTCCTTTAATTTCTCCATCGGGCATGAGACTGGCTTCTCTGGCTAGGCTGAGAGCACACCAGCGCATTCATTCCTTGACTGACAAGCCTAATTAGCCCATTTATTCTCATCCTTTAGGGAGAGTTGGGTGCTTGGGACATGCCCTGACTACAGATCCTGTGAACTATCTGAACTTCCACACCAATGGTTGATTAGATGCTTTAAAAGTTTTGACTTTCAAAAGCCACATCCATGCTACCATACATGCCAGATGATCTGGACACATGATGCACTGTGGCACCTGCATAGCACCACGCTTATAAAATCTCCTAGACAGGTGATGGAATTCAGCATGTGTGCCACCACATATACTAAATCTCATGGCCAGGTGACTCACTGTGGCACAAGCATGTTGTCACACATGTTAAATCTCCTAGCCAGGTTATGCAGCATGGCATGTACACTGCTATATATGCCAGGTCTATATTAGATGATCGAACTTTCAAATGTTTGACTGTCATATGGTCGACACCATGTGATTGAATCTTTGAAAGTTTGAATGTTTTAACAGAGATCTCCATACAGCGCGTAATGGGAAGATTTCCCTTTTCTGTACTGTAGTGCGATCTCAGAGTTGGTATATTTAAAGAGCGGGGGATGTGAAGGGGGTGCAGGGGAATCTTGCCCCCCCTGCTTAAAACATTCAGGTAGGTTATTTGTGTAGTTTATTTTTTTTATTAGATTTTTGAACTTTTAAAAGTTCGAGCATATGACAGTCAATCTTCTGAAAGTGATTATCTAATATAGACCCATACATGCTATATCTGGTCAAGTGAAACAGTGTGACACATGCATGCTGCCACACATGCCTAATTTCTTGGCCAGATGCACTTCAGCACCTGTATGCTACCACATATACCAAATCTTCTGGCCAGGTGACAAACTGTGGCACATGCATACTGCCACACATGTTAAATCTCCTGGCCAGCTGATGCACTATGGCACCTGCATCCAGGTGCACATTAAATGTCCTTGCCAGACAATACACTGTGGCATGTATACATGGCCACACATGCCAAATCTCCTCGACAGGCGACATACCGTATGGGTACGTTAGAGTGATTGATGCAGACAATATACAAATGCAACAAGCTGAAACAATTCTATCCTTCCAGATGAGCAAACTGGTATTGACTACTCACTGCTATTCAATGCACCCAGTCTCACTAGCTCTGATGCTGCTATTTAAACATGGGTCATCTGGGACACAGTCATGGCCTTTACCCCTCTGTGCAATGAGGCAACAGTGTTTACATTTTTTGCATGCAACTGAACTCAAATCCAGTGAAAGTGGATTCATTATTTGTAAGGAGGTTATGACTGTAAAATAGTCTTGCTGTCCAGATAAGTTACCCATAAAATAACAAAAATAAATAAATACAAATATAAGTTTTTACTTGGTTTGTGAATGCTAATGGGAATCAGTCAGGGAATACCACATAATAAAATTCATAGGTAGGTACTAGGCTATCGGCCCAAGGACCTAAGTAAGCCTAGCCAACAAGGTTCCCTGGCTTATGTCACCCAAGAAAGTTAATTTCCTGTGCCCCTGTCGAGTAGAGCCACAGAAGTGATCCCCAGGGTGTATTTCCTATTTCCCATCCACTCATCAAGATTTTTCTTGAAGAGTGCTAATGAGGAACTTTGCTTGACATAGATGGGTAAGCTTGTTCCAGAGTATAGGAAGACTCTGGGACAGGAATCTACCCCTCCAGCATGTTCTGTTTATTGTGATGACAAGGTTTAGGTCCCTAGAGTGTGTAGCTCGTAGGGATTGGGATTTCTTTAGTTGTAGCATGTCCAACAGCTCTGGGTTTAACATAGCTTTATATGTTGGGCAGAGATCTCCTCAGAGTAGGCGATATGCTACAGAGTAAAGCTGGAGATTTTTGAGACGGTCAGTGTAGGGCATCTGTTTGAGGCCAGTAATCCTCTTTGTGAGGTACTTCTGTAGCCTTTCCAGCTGCTGCAGATGTCTTGTGAGGTACATTCCAAAAGGGGCGTTGTACTCTATAATGGGTCTAATGAGTGCCGAGTAGAGGGGAACAATGACCTCTTTTTTCTTGGATGAGAACCCTTTTGTGATGAGGTGTGCCACATAGAAGAATTTCCTGACTACTGTGGTGATGTGATTATCAAAGGACAGACTACTGTCCACCTGGGTCCCAAGGTCTCTTTTCACACATTCAGCATTAAGTAGACTGCCATTTATGTGGTAGTTCATGGGTACAGAGTTTTTACCCAAGGGGATGACAATGCACTTTTTAGCACTGAGCTTGAGGCCATGCCTCTGACACAAGGCATCTGTCTCAGTGAGGCCCTTCTGTAGGATGTCAACAACATTTGGGGACTCGACTATGGCTCCTAGTTTGCAGTCATCTGAGAACTTCGTTAGCCAGAGGCCTTCTGTGTTAGCCTGTACTTCAGAGAAGTAGATACCAAACAGGAGAGGTCCCAGGACTGAACCCTGTGGTACTCCACTTGACACTGGTTTGAAGTCAGATTTGGAGCCTGCAACTTTTACAGTGTGGGTTCTGACAGTGAACCAGTTGGCAACCCATCCTGTGATGTAGGGATTTATACCTAGTTGAGTGAGTTTAGCTATAATTCCAGAATGAGGGATGGTGCCAAAAGCCTTGGCAAGGTCAAGTTAGGCTGTGTGAACCACCTTAGCCTCATCTACGACTTTGGTGACTGCCTCAAAGAAGTCAATCAGGTTCAGAAGGCATGATCTGCCTTTCAAAAACCCGAACTGGGTGGGGTCCAGAGTTTGGAGGTTACCAATGTATTTGTTTATGAGTTCCATGATGATACGTTCCATGGCCTTGCAGACCAGGCTCATCAGGCTAATAGGGCGATAGTTCCCAGGATCAGTGGTGGCTCCCCATTTGTGGAGTGGGATAACTGTTGCTGTGAACCATGGGCACAAAGCTTGATGTGAGACTATGATTGAACATGGTGCTTAAGTGGGGAGCCAGTTCGTTCTGAAGTTCATGTAAAACACAGCCTGGGATGTTGTAGGGTCCCATGGATGCTGTGTTTTTGGTTTTAGAGAGTGCAGCTTTTACCTGCATAGATGTGATTACAGGGACTCTGCATTCTTCCTGTATAGATATGGGCCCTTTAGGGGGTGAGGGGGGTAAAGTTAGCACTGAACCTATCTGCCAGGATGTTGGCAATATCATTTGGTTCTGTAATTTTCATGCTGTTGTGCTGTAACTCATAGCAGATCTGGGTGTTGCCATTGAGATTCTTGACATAGCTATAGAATGCTTTGTGGTTGCCCTTAGAATCAGTGGTGGTTTTGTTTTGTTAGCTAGCTTTGGAGGACCTTTTAAGGGATCTCAGCTTCTTACTGAGGCTGACCAGGGAGCTCCTCCACTCATGGGATTTTACTCTCTTTTGCATAGACTTTCATTAAGTATTTAAAGATATGAATATCAGAGATTTGTCCATGTATACATTTAGTGAATTATTTTCCACACAAAAAAGCAGGGTGACTGGCATCAATATGCTGATTTAAAGAATTTAAGATTCTGCACACATCTGGTATATTTGTCTGTATTTGAGGAGATCTACCCTCTGTATTTTGTTTTACATTCTATTGCACTCCATTCTAGTTTCATCCCCATTTTTTACACATTTTTCCAAAAGTAGAATTTTCTGTTACCATTCTACCATCTTTTGGATATCTGGACGTCTATAGGCCCAGGGCACTTCTCTAATCCCATGGGAGAGCTAACTCAGATTTCTAGTTTTTGTATGTTTCTGTTCTAAGCAACTTTAGTAGTGTTTTATATAACTGATACCAAAGACGTTCCTTCCTCCTCCTGTAAGTGCTTGAGCCCAAATATTAAGCTCAAGACATTCCTTTCTCCTCCTAGTAAGCAAATGAACCCAAGCATTAAGCCCAAGATGTTCCTTCTTCCCTCCCCCACGTAAGCACTTGAGCCCAAACATTAAGCCCAAGACATTCCCTCCTCCTCCCTGTAAGTGCTTGAGCCCAAACATTAAGCCCAAGATGTTCCTTCCTACTCCCTGTAAGCATTTGAGCTAAAACATTAAGCTTGTCTGCCAATGATGTAACACTATACTTGGGATTCAGTAATGGCTACACTAAGTGTACACAGTTTTGAGTGAACAAACAACACAGGCATAACTCGCATCATCTTCCTCCTAATGATTTTCTTGCAGCTTTAAATATCGACAGGGATCATAAAGGTTACCACAAAGTGTAGACTACACATAAACTTAGTATATTTTTTCTGAGTGACTAGAAAGCACAAAAATGTAGTAGGGATGTTCCTGAATACATATCATGTACACTTAGTGTAGCCTTTATTCAATGTGGCCCTGTGCGTTTCCATCATTTGTGATAGTCTGGGTTATGCAGACTGGCTACTAGCCTCAGTTACGCTGACTTAAAATATTCATATAAAACCGGAACTGCTGTCATTTTTTGTCAGTTCAGTTTGGGTATCTTGTTATTCCAAATATAGTTCATAATGTTACTTTGCTTCTTACAAATAAAGCTTATCTAATTTCTCTTGGATATCTGCCATATCCTCTACAATATGAGAGAAGAACTCACTGTCATGGGAGTCTGAAGCAGCATACACTATGTTAGTGTGCTTAACTGCTAACACTTCACTGAGTATTTTGCATTTTTTAACGTTATGCCATCTTTTGCTCTTCATCCAAGGTGATTTGGAAAGATAGCACCTTTCAGTTTGAGCCATTTGTGAAGGTGAACAGTTAACTCATTCACTCCGGAGCAGCTCAGGAAAAGCTGCCTGCTTAATTCCACCATAGGAACAACAGTGCAGCCTGAGCTCATTTTCAGAAAATCCATTTGTAATACCATACAGAAAACAAATGTTCATAACTCTAACTGTAAGAGCTAGACTAAAAATGTAAACGCGAAAGTTGTTCAGCAGACACTGAACTTTCCAACAGTGTAAATGTTGATAGTACATATCAAAGTCATTATTAAATATCTGGCAAGGAAGGCTGATATTGTGCATATTTGTTACCTTTTTGGAAAAGCAAAGCACAATATCTTAGTCAATGTACCATGCAGAATCATACAATCTGAATTTAATTTGTTAATATGAATGTCAGCTTTAAAATGATACCTTAACCATTACTGTGGGATGCTCCTTTCTTGAGATATTCACAGAAATATGATTAATGTATTATTTCTCATAACTGAAAAATAAACAAAGCATAATATCTCCTCACCTGTAACAGACCGAGCCTACATATCAGTGTAGAAGTTGTGCATCTGAATGTCAGCTTCAAAATGATTTATCGTTTGTGTGATCACCATGCTCCCTTGCAAAGATATGGGCATAATAATGAGAAGTACTGTAAATGTATAATTTTCATAATCCTACAATACTAAACAAACTGTGATATCTGTGCATGTGTACAGTGCACAGACACAGTTATTTTACCATGTTGTAAGGAGTAACAGTGTCTTCAAAATGAGGTATTACTTGGCACACTGACATGCTCCCTTGCAAAGTTATTTACCAAAATATGAAAAACTTAATAATTCACATAACCTAACTCCGAAACAAACTTTGATATATTCACATGAGTCCAACATACAGGCACCATTCTTTTACCATGTTAGAACTATCAATACTGTTTTCAAAATGAGGTATAACTTAGCACATTCAGATGCTCCCCTGCAAAGTTATTTACCAAAATATGAAAAAAAAATCATAATTTCCATAACCCAAGTCCGAAACAAACTTTGATATCTGCACACGTGTGCAACATACAGACACAATTCATTTACCATGGTGGACCTACCAATACTGTCTTCAAAATGAGGTATTACTTTGCAAGGGAGCATGTCAGTGTGCCAAGTTATTTACCAAAATATGAAAAAATCATACATTTCCATAACCTAAGTCCTAACAAAACTGATATATGTACATGTGTACAGCATTCCAAAGCAGTTGTTTTGCCATGTAAGACACATATGATTGTAAATATACACGTTCTTGGTGTAGCCAACATACTGCTGAATGGGTACATGTAAAGAGAAAAAGCAAGGTAAGGACCGCCACTCCACTAATGAACCCAGGACAGGCATGGGACAGTGGTAGGCAAGGCCATCTCATCTGTCCGATAGCTGTGCTGGCTACCCACTCAGACAGCCGACAACACTGCAGTCTCACAACCTCCTTCAGTGTCAGCAGTCTGCCTATGCCTTTTCTCTTTACATGTGTCCATTCAGCAATGGACCTAAGGGATCAAGTTCTGTATTACTAAGCCCTTCCTATCATCTAAACTGTACACATGCCTGATAAAAGCAGAATAAAGTATTGCAGGATGGTTACTGACATATTAGATTGTACATGCTAGCACTCTCCTGAAACCGTTGTTCTTTCAAAGCATCTTCACCAGCTCCTTACCACAGTTATTTGCCAAACTCAGACAAATACATTTTACACAACACATTTCATAATAAAGTTTTACTTACCATACTGGTCCCTACTTAGTCATGGGTTTTTCCATTCTTCTCACAAGCTGCATATTACCAATCCCGCATAGCTCTCCTCACGCCATTGTGGAGGTCAGTCAAGAACAACGCAGTGCCCTCCTCAGGTGAACGCCATCCCTTCTGAACAAGTGAACATCTTCCACGGTGATGCTGTCATGGCAGATTGTAGATCCACTGACCCTGTGCATCAAGCCATGCATGAACCTATTCTGTAAACATCTGGCCTTGTGCGCTGCCCATTGACTGTTTGCTGTTTTCCATATCTGTCGAGGAATTATGTCAGGTTATTTAACAGTGTAGTACCTCGCAAAATGCGCAGTAGCAAACCCTGCCCCTAAACGCCCACAACTTACCAAGCTACGTTAATAGTAATTAGCTGTCATGTAGCTTTCACCGGATTAATAAAACAAAGCAGTGAAAAGCATTTTATTGGCATCGGAATGTATAAAACCCTTTGACTGCAACCGGTTATTATCGCTTATTCAGGTTTTACATGGTTATTCAACCGATCGTAATCAAAGGCTTTTTACTACTTTATTTTTGTGTTTTATACATTCTGATGCCAATAAAAAGCATTCTCATGCCTTTTGCAAAAATTTAAATTGTTTCTAATGTGGAATGTGCTACAGTAATGCCAAAGTAAGTTGCTTTAACATTGGGAAGACCGAAAAGCATTACTTCTGTAAATGTAGACCATTTGCACTTTTAAATATTTTCTCGGACTGCAGACATCCATATAAGGACTGTACTATAAGAGTAGCAAATAAATAAGTAAATCTTAACTTGTCCTGGGTGATCACATAGCTAGAATGAATATAGTTTTACGGCACAATAAAGAAAACATAATGATTAATGCAGATGTTTAAAAAAACGTGAAAATATATTTGTGTTGGCATAAAAAAGTGAAGTTTTATCTGTAAGTGGAATCAAAAGAGATACCGTGTAGTAACTCATGTATTTCAAGGTAATAAAGTGCAATATGGTGTGTGTGGCTCTCTCTCTTGTTTGTCACTGCGATGAAGGATGCAGAGCATACCTCTGGAGCTCTTAGTACAAGAAATCTGGAGTCTGGACAAAACGTAAAATAATGTCGACAAAATCTTACTCATAAAAATTTAAAAAGTTGCTAGAGTAACAGGATTTGTGTTAACATGCCTTTTCTGAAGGAAACTTAAATGCATGTCATTATTTAATGATGTTAATCTTCAGTGCTTTACCAGGAATCACAAAATATATGAGAAACGGACCATTAATAGGGTTACCACCTGTCCCACTTTGCGAGGGACAGTCCCTCTTTGGGCAGTTGTGTCCTGCAAAATAATTGTAAAAATGGCAAATGTTCTAAGATTTTAGGGCAAAATTATTTCCTATATTTTATGTAATAGTTGCATAAAACAGTTATTCTGTATCCAAAACACCCAATGTTATAACAAACAGAATAAGCCATGGGTATATTTCACCCTGCAAAATCTGACGTTTGTACCAAAAATGTCCCACTTTGGGCATTTGAAAAGGTGGCAACCCTACATATGATTAGCGGTTATTGTTATTCACAGAGTGTAACATTTGGCAGGTTACTTATTCAGGCATAACGGGAACACTCAGTGTCACTCAAATGTGCGCTGATCTGCCAATCAATATGGGCACGCCCTAACCTGCGCAGTACCACCCGTGAGGTACTACACTGTTAGATAACCTTATGTCAGACCACACAAAATGCCAACGTGGCCACCACGACTGCAGGTCTTCAAAAATTGCTCTGATTTGAAACCGTAGCCTTCCAAGTGATTGACTGATGACATCATTCCCTCCAAGGTGCAGCACAAGGATGTCGGGCTCAGGGTAGATGGAACACTTCTCTTCCAACAACTGCAGTACTCCACTCCAATGCATACCTTCACACTGGATGTGGGGAAGCTCCAGTTGTACTGATTTTCAGTTATGGAGGCAAGGTGTAGGGCAAATGTCTTCCCCATAATGGGTGCCTTCACAACACAAGTTTCTGTATGGTTAATCTTCTAATATATTTAAAAGGCCTTGAGATTTAATGCATACTCAAACTGTTATCCTTTCATGAATGCCTACATTTCATTTATTTTTTAAATCAGATGTCTAATATTAACCAAATATCAGACAGCAAAATATATTTCTTCCAAATGCCACTTAAGACATGATAATATATACAGATATTACTGATGCAGGTCACAGTCAGATTCCTTTTCAGTATTGCAACTGCTAAGCTTATCAAGATGACAAACAATACAGGTGTTTATAATAATTATGAAATGTAATGACACAACGTTTAGCCTTGTGTTCTAAAATGCTGCTTTCCAAACGTCTGCATTCTAATGCAAGAATAGCATTAATGTTGGCTAACTATACATAAAGATTAAGTTAATGCACAATATGCAATATGCCATGTTCTTGTATTACCTCTATATGTCAGTTAAATGACAGTATGATAGACAGGGCTGTCCCTCATCAAGCAGTGCTTTAGCTCTCTTAATTTTAAAATGGACAAATATGTTCAAAGGTACTTTATTAAAATGCCATTCCCAATTTCTTGGGTAGCTAGAGCAGTTATCACAATAGCAACAATTTGACAAAGCAAATAAAACACCACAACATCAACGACTTTCACAGCAACCAGATTTAATAAAACTTTAAACCAAGACTTGGTGCTTTCACCTATAAAATACACTAGGCATCATCAGAGTCTGATTTACTTGCTTTATTTGGTTCAGTATCACCTTGTCTGATTACTAACAATTTGACAATATTCACTTTCAGAATAAAATAGTGAGCTAATCAATAGCAAATACACTAATCAAATCAAATCAAATCAAATCTTAAGTGAAAACTGCTTTTCATGTATATGTGCAAATGTTCTGCTACTTGCTTAAAATATTAGTTATTCAAAGAGTTACAAAGTTCCCTTTGACCAGTGCTTCTGGTATAACAAAACAAAACAAAATTAATACTAAGCAGATACACTGTTTCAAATATAAATAAAATTATGCTAAAGGCTGAATTTGGTTAAAATAAATTGCAAGATACCCTACAAATGAAGTTGTTCAAACCCTTCACACTGTTTCAATTATCCAAGCAATAGCTAAACCAGCCATAGGTCCAAAACAGTTTCTTTATCTCAGTCCCAAGATGATGGCCAAAATACAGTTCAGTTTATGGAGGGGTATGTTTCTCTAATCAAAGAAGAAGTTAGTGTATTCAAACTACTAGTGCTGTGATTGAGAGAATTCCACTTTTTATAGCGTTTTACATAAACTATGCCAAGATCAGTTTATTTCATGAAACCCACAAAGAAAGATGTGCAACAGACTGAAGTTAAGAAAAATGTTTAAAATGTATTACCTCTCTTGGGTCCTCCGTAGCAGCTTATTATTGTTGTTAAAATATATATATGATACATCACATATGGGTTAAAAGGATCAAAGAGGCCAAGTTCTTATTTTCCCAAATTATTAATCTATATAACCAGCACTATACTCACAAGTTTATTAATTGTAATACAGTCCAAAAACATTCTAGGGTGAAAAATTTCACATAATCTAAACACCCCTTCACCCAGAGATTTATGTGATATTACTTCTCCATTAATCTTGTTGATCTTATATCCCATAAGAAATACTTCACTTTTACCTCCCAAGTACACAAACAAGCCCTGGCCCATATCAGACTTCCTTTTGTTCTCTTACAATAAAGTTCCTAATATCATAAACTCTAAAATAGCTCAGCATTGCTTTTCCAACCGAACTTGCATCAGTCACTCTATTTGTCAGTCTGCACATCTTCCACAACAAGAATGGAAACTCTAAATGTTATTTTGCTGCAAGACCTAAAGGTTAAAGATGCAACTCGTTCTACCTACATTCATCACTCCTGAAAAGCAAAGACTCTTCAGTAAATTAAAAATAAGTTAAAATGTACATTTGATAGTCTTGCAGAGGCTACATTGAAGGTAATGCAAAATGAACTCAAAAATGTTTCATGCAGAACAGCTGTCACTAGTTAATGATCACATGCTGAACACAAGCATTAATATGACTAGTATTCCATCCACCTTTCTAGATACAATCCAACATTAAACAAATCCTCCAATATAGTACACTCTATTGCCCAATATGACAATGCTTACAGTGAGCCTCAGGCTGAACATTTATGATATTATATTAATTGACCATTAACTATACAAACAATAAACCCCATTATATCCCACTAGATGCTAAAAACAGCAGCAGTACAGCCCTTATAAAATTGGACATTAATATTTTTGCTTCTGCTGTGGCAAAAATAATTCAAAATATTATACATCCTATTATTCCTCCAGTTCATCCTGAGCTGTTACCATATGCAAAATTTAGCACAGCTATGTAAGCTACTATTTGTGAAAATTTTTTTAAAGACTGAAAATATACATGGCACTTGTTCCAGCATTGTTTTCAACTTACATCGTGTTGCACCGTGCGAGTATATTTCATCAATGTGGTATAACAGTGTTAGATTTTTGTTTTGATCTGTGCATTTATGCATAGCTCATCAATATGTCTAACAAATAAAACGTGTTTAAGAAAGATAGTGATTCTGACGGCAATGATGTCCAGATCGTCTTGTGCATGTAATCATGATTGCTTTGTCACCAATTAAATATCTTTTTATTAGGAACAGAGCATTTTTAATGTAAAAATCAGAGCAAAAATGTGAATCGTGTGACTTCAACAGATACAGGAAACAGTAATAACCGGGAAGAAATTCTGACATAAAGACTGCTGTGTCTCTCAGAGTATAAAGTGCATATCTTACCAGCCACAACAAATTTAGCCATTGTGCTTTTACTGTAGTCTACAGCTGTTGCCAGGTAAGAAGACCTGGAAGGATGACAGACAATGGCACGCTATGCGCTCTTAAAAAAAAACATTCCGGGTAGAAACCGTTTACCATACTTAATCCTCAACCACCGCTACATTTCTATTTGCAAATAGTGTTAATACATTTCTAAACCGTGCCCACCCAACAGCTACAAGTTCAGGCTGAAACTGAAAACAAACACGCACCGCACCTGCAGGCAATAGGTGCTTCCTCCTTAAGACCCTACCCCAGCAATACATGAATGCCAAGAGGGGGAAGATAAGTCTAAAGTATATGGCATATGCATTTTGTGGGTGATGTCAACTTTGAACATTTCGCTTCTATGCTTGTTATAATAGTTTGTCTACAAGGCGCTACATCTACTGCTAATAAACAACCCTTTTTCAGCAGTGCCAGGGGACAGTAAGATTAGCTCAACCGTGCACAACATACTACAAATGAGAGGGGACCTGCGGTTGTCTTGACTGACCTGTACGCGTTACCTAAAACCAAGCGCTGATTTGCATGTCATTTTTGAGAATGCACGTATTTGTAACATTCTACGAATCTCTCAACTGCATGTAAGCATGTAACCATGCTCGTGCATACTAAGTAGCAGAATAGCACAGAGCATCTTAGTGGGATAGTGCCACATGAGAGTAAATGGTCAGAACAGAAGGGCAGAGCAGCTGTGTTAGCACACAAGACAAACATTGTGATTAAGAGCTAAGTTAGAACATATTTTTACCTTGGTTATTAGGAAAAGCTGAACCGGGAAACTTGTAAGCTGAACTCCTTGTAGCTGTGGCGATCGGTGCAACCTGTGAGTCCCCAAATAAAATAGAGGGATCCAGTAGCAGGTAAAATCTCCAAATATTTGCAGGAAAAAAAGGAAATACCTGCTGCTGGGCCCTCTATTTATTTGGGGAAAACAAAAAAAAATAATGTTGGGGTGGAGGTGTGACGCAAGTGGTGACTTGGATTGCAAGAATCTGACTGGCTGTCACCACTTGCTTTCTCAAACACTTTGGAAGTGGATTTTCGAGTAAAAGTTTAATGTGAACTTAATGTAAAAATCAAGCTGAACTGTAACTGCATAAGATAAATTACAAGTTCAGTTACGATTTCAGCGTGTTTTGCATTAAGCTCAGCTACAGATCTGCAATAGAGTTCCACACGCTTGTGGAAGGCACTCGGGTGTAACAGCTTGCAAATAGTATCTTCTCATGGTGCGTTCGGTGTTAAGCACAGAGGCGCCATGAGAAGGTACTCGGGGTTAATGAGTTAAATTATAGTTTAAGTGTTGAGCAGATTGAGAAAAAAGCACGTATAACTCGTCCTGACCATCACAGGAGGCATCCCAAAAAACCCTTTACTTTTTGATCTATTTAACCTTAATCCAGTTTTACTTAATTCATTGTTTATTTTTTTAGTTTATTTTCCTTATACATTTCTTCTATTTATCTTACTTTACTGCTTTCTTCTTCCAATCTTTTCTCAAAATCTTTCCGCATGTTTTTTTCATTTTCCACATTTTTGCCCTTCTCTCTACTTCCAAAAAAGTCTTTTCATAATTTTTCTTTAAACACTACCCATCATTGTGTCCAGCTTTCATAAAAATCTCTCATTGTCCTGTGTTATTTCCATATTCTATTACCTTCTCTTCATTTCATTTTCTTTGTTTGTTGACCATTGTATTCCATTTCCTTCTTTTATTATTTCTTCATTATGGCCTAAAACAGCCTATATTGTCTCATGATCTGAAAAATCTACTCTGTCTACTCCACCCCTCCTGTCACTTCCTTCACATGACCTAAATACTTAACAATCTCTGTTTTAAGAATCCCATTTCTTATGTGTGCACTCTACTTTTTCCTATTCTCAAGTTTCCACATCACATAATTTCTTTTATTACCCTTACATCTTGTGTTATTTTGATTTTTTCTTTTCTTACCTTACAGTTAAGTCTCCAGATCAGTACTATATACATGTTTGCTATCATATATATATATATATATATTTTTTTTTTTTTTAATTCTTCAGACATTTGTTTTCTTTGTGACATGTTTGTATATGTATATGTATATATTACTACTCCCCTCATACACTTTCCATTTTTTTCTCAAGTCACATATCACCACCCTTGTTGGTATCACAACTGTCTGTCTAATATTTTTTAATCTCTTCTCTTATTAACATTCCAACTCAGAACACATTTCATATCCTACTAACCATATAATCTTTTTCTCCCATGCAGTTTCTTCTTTTTTTTCTTGTTTAACTCATCTTGTATCCAGCTAACATAACACATCCAGCTTTTCCTTTTTGCAGCATTCAAAACCATTAAACTTCTCTCTCTCTTCAGTTCTTATACATTTAATACCAAAATGCCTGAACTACCATGTCCCCTTTTTGCATATTTTCTACCTATTTTTTTTCTCCTTCTCCCCTCAGCAGATTTAACAACTTTCTGCTCTTATTCTTTCCATTACTAAGTAATCATCTTCCTCATTTGCTAATCCATAATGCTTATTTTCTATTTGTATCCGAATTTCTTTCATCATTAGCCCTTCCCCTTACTCAGTTAGTTATATTTCTTTCAATTTCTTCCTCACTTAAATCAAAATTCCACATTCTTTCTGAATATTGTTTCTACATACTGTATTTCCTCCTCCTCAATTTATTTTTCATGTTACTTCCTCTTTTTCCAGCACAGGACATTAAAACCAAAATGGACAAGTTCCTTATATTTTCTACAAAATGGTCTACACTTTTTAGCAGTATGGCCTTGCTCCCCACATATTTTATACATCCTGAACCAAATGTGCTTTATCCCCACAGTAAAAGCAAGCCTTCAGTTGGCCCTAATGCCTAACAGTTTCTTTTTCCATGTAGTATGATGATATTTAAATATGCTGTAATTTTACATCATGTATATCTAATGCATTCTATAGTTCCCATCCCCTTCCTATAGACATCTCATCATAAATTTTATTTTTTTAACAACTTTTTATTCATTTTAAAACAAATATTGTAAAAAAATATTTAAAGATAAATAAAATAAAAACATAATTATGTACAGATGTCCATAACAAAATGAAATATAGAAAACTCATTAAAATTTATCTAGTAAATCACTTAAATTTGACCAAAATCTAAACTGGTGAGTAATATTCAAAGTTCTTATTTTGGCAGTTGACAATTCTTTTTTACTAAATGAATGAATTCAGTAACAGAAAAAGAAGTTTTACATTTCCAATTATTCGCAACTGTTTTTCTTGCTATAGCTAAAATGGACGAAAGGAGTGGCACCTGCACCCTAGGAATGGAATCCGGAACTGGAGCATTAAATAAGATCAAGGAAGTTAGAAGTAATACAATTATGTGTCCACAAAGCTTGGACAAATTTCCAAGTTCATCGCAAAAAGGAGTTACTATTTTACAATCCAATAGCTTATGAAACCAATCTGAATTAGAGATTTCATTACACCTCCAACAATTAATTTTCCCATAGTTATATATTAAAGCCACTTTATGTGGAGTTAAAAAAGCTTTGTGAAGAAATCTCCATTCGTATATTTTCCAATAAAGAGAAGTAGATTTTCCCACAGATTTAAGAATTGAGCATTTATATAAAAAAAGGCCTTCTCATTAATCTTAGCTGAGTAAGTCCAAAATAATGAATCTGTGGAACCAAACTCTTATTTTATAAATTATTGATATATAGGATTTACTCTTATTTTGAGCTATTATTGATTCTGAAAAAAAAAATCAAATATCTTTGTAATATGCTTTGTTAGAAAAATCCATGGAGATTTTGATTTTTATCACTAACATTTTTTACAAGACTGTATATTCAACAAATTATTTTCTAAACAATGTCTTGCAAGAAGATAGTCTGGATTCTGTGACTTCTGATTAAGAACTGATGCCAAAATATTACATATGTATCTCTAATGTCTAGCATTTTTATATTAAAACTTCCCAAACAACCCACAGTATTTGATAAAGTAAAAAATAAATAAATAATTAACTATGCAATTAGCATTTATAAGGATGTAATCACTGAAGGGAGAGGAATAGTATTTTTCTTTTCATTTAAACACAAGTCTTTTAAGATCCAGTAAAATTTATTAATTCCAAATTTACAGAAAGATTCTATAACATGAATGTTATTTATTAATGTTTCCTGAATGGATTTCCAAGTGGATTGGTAAGAGGAATTTACTCATTGAGATATTAAATTGAGAATTATGATTTGGCATATAATTCAACATTTGGAAAACTTAATCCACCTTCTTGCCAACTTTTAATATGCCAAAGAATATTCTTGGTTTATTGGGGAACCAGAAAATTACGAACAGTAGAATTTAATTTCTTAAATTTTTTTTTAGGAGGAAGATTAATTCGTGATTGTAGAAAGGAAATTATTTTTGGTAGGATTACCATTTTTATTAAAGTAAGTCTATCTTCCATTGTGAATTTTTTTTGTTCCAATTAATTATTTTAGTAACAGCTTCTATTAACCCGCAGTGGTGGTGCTGCGGTAGCGTTGTCGCCTCACAGTAAGACGTTGTCCGGTTCAATTCTCAGCTAGAGCGTCTTCTGCGTGAAGACATGCGTGAATGGGCATACCTTCATTGAAGGTTGTGAGTCAGGGCTGGTAACTCGGTACGTAAAAATCAACTACCGATCATTAGTGGACTGGAGTTCCGCTGTGGCGACCCCTAACCGGGAAAAGCCGAAAGACACAACAACAAGTAACAGCTTCTATTAAATTACTATAATGTACTGCTATTAAGTCTTTTACAGTAGATTTAATTAAAATTCCAAGATAATTAATTTATGAATTGTCCCAAATAAAATTCTTATAGTTTCTTAAACAATTAATAACTTTTTAAAGTTTCTGTTTTATCAAGGTTAAATATTATACCTGATGCTTTTTCAAAGTAATTAATATATTTATTGATAGATTTATTGAAGCTTCAATAGAAAATTTAACTATCACCATTTGTTAATAAAATGCCATCTGCAAATAACTGAATTTTATAGGAACAAAATGATATATCCAAAGGCTCAACAGGAACAAAAAATTCAAAATGACTTAAATAAAACTCTGTTTTAATGAAATGATAAAAAATTCCACATCAAGCGCTTTCGCCTGGAGGCATACCAGGCTTTTTCAAGATGAACCATGATTAAAAATTCAAGGCTTAAGTACTTTCTAGCCCAAATCATGTGACTAGAATAGCAACTAATAAAATATGCAAATCAGATGTTAAAGTGCCAACAGCAATTCATTCATTCAATGAAATTATACAATGTCTAATAACCCACAAAATTTTACTAAATAATGTAAAAACATGTGTTTAAATTACAACTCGTAATAAAGCATGTATGACTGTTTTATAAAGCTACAAACAAGCTTAAAAAACTTAAAAACAGTCTTAAAAAATTATTTTCATTTCTAAAAAATCTATTAAGAATTATTGGTTTCTAAGACCTCTGTTAATCATATGAAAAGTTAACCAAAGTTTGAAACATCCACTCAAAACAAAATGTTGTCCAAAATAACTGGCAATGAACAACCCATCTAAAAAAATTTTTATAATGAACAAAATCATAACTTGACCCTCCTCAGTTTCAACACTCATAATACTAATACTGTCATTTAAACCAGGAGGCTTAGTTGCGTTCAACTTGAGCTGCCACAACAGTTCCTTGTATTCAAGTCGGGTTTCCCAATCACCCCCTCTACTGTCATGTAGGACTTGCTCTAGGATTAAAAATTTAAGTTGCATATTGGGGCATGTGCTAAGATGCTTAAAAAAAGCATTGTTTTCCTTTTTCTTGGAAACATCATAAAGATGCTCATATATCCTTCTCCTAAGGGTTCTCTCAGTTTTACCTAGTAAAAACTGGAGCATTGAGTACAAAAACCTAAATAAGCAACTCATTTCGTACCACAGTTGTAATGGTGTTCAGCCCTGAATTTAAACCTCCTAGAGGGAATGAAAAACGAACTGTCGCTATGCACATAAGGGCATTGCTTACATGAACCACACTTATACGTTCCAAGTTTCGAATAAACCATTTTATTGTCCACACCAGGTCTGATCTCAAAGAGACCCTTGAGGTTCGTGTCCCTTTTCCTAATAAAATGGGGATGCTCCTTAACAATCTGTTTGAAATCATCATGTTGTACCAAAATTGGCCAATATTTTTTAATTGATTGTTCAATTTTTAAGGAATCACCAGAAAAAGTATACACAAAACTGTTTTGGTATTCAATCTGTTCCGATGGTTTTGAAAGAATGCCACCAGATGCCCCCTTACCTAACAGAGGGCAGTAAATAGCCTCCCTGCCAGCAGTAACCTCCTCAGCCAAATTACTTACTAAGTGTGCTGGGTAACCCCTTTCATCAAAAAGTTGCTTTAGCAAGTTAACCTCTTCAAGAAAAAGCTCCATTGTGCTACACATCTTGAAGCACGTATAAGTTGACCCTTCACAATACCCTTCTTCTGGTGGAAGGGGGGCCACTGTTGAAATGTAGGTAGGAATTAGAAAAGGAGTTTTTTCTATATATCTTAGTTTGGAAAGTACCATTACTGACATCTTTAAGAAGGGCAACATCAAGATAATGCAAATAATCATTATTTACTTTGTAAGTAAAAGATAGAAAGGGAGTGGTAGAATTGATGTAAACTATAAAGTCTAAGAATTGATCTAAAGAGCCATCCCATAACAAACAAATATCGTCCAGGTATCGTTTATAGTGAGTGATATGTTGAACCCAATGCATGGAAAAAACAAATTTGTTTTCCCAGTGGTGTAACACTATGTTTGCATAACTAGAAGCACAAGCCATGCCCATTGCTACACCCTTTTTCTGTTTGTGTCACCCTTAAAATAGATTAAATTGTTTTCTAGGACAGTCTCCATAAATTCAACCAGTAAACCAATCGTGTTAGACCCTAACCCAGATTCAGCAGCTAGAATATTGTTGAACCATTCCAGCCCTACAGCATGAGGGATACTGGGGAATAATTCAACTATGTCAATAGTGGCCATTAAAAGCTCTGGTTTATAGAGATTTTGCTGGATGCCTGAGAGAAAGTCCCATGAATCTTTGCAAACATGAGGTAAAGTGAAAGCAAATTTGTTGTTGGTAAAATCAATGAATTTTCCTAAGGGCTCTGTTATTCCCCCAGCTCCTGAGACAATAGGTCTAAAGTTCAAAGGGTCTAAGCCCTTGTGTGTCTTGGGAATTCCAAAAATTACAGGTATCCTTGGGTTTCTAACATAGAGTTAATTATATAGTTTTTAATTTATCACACCCTGTAATAAATGATCCATGAGGGCCACCCCTTCCACCAGAAGAAGGGCATTGTGAAGGGTCAACTTATACGTGCTTCAAGGATGTGTAGCACAATGGAGCTTTTTCTTGAAGAGGTTAACTTGCTAAAGCAACTTTTTGATGAAAGGGGTTACCCAGCACACTTAGTAAGTAATTTGGCTGAGGAGGTTACTGCTGGCAGGGAGGCTATTTACTGCCCTCTGTTAGGTAAGGGGGCATCTGGTGGCATTCTTTCAAAACCATCGGAACAGATTGAATACCAAAACAGTTTTGTGTATACCTTTTCTGGTGATTCCTTAAAAATTGAACAATCAATTAAAATATATTGGCCAATTTTGGTACAACATGATGATTTCAAACAGATTGTTAAGGAGCATCCCCATTTTATTAGGAAAAGGGACACGAACCTCAAGGGTCTCTGAGATCAGACCTAGTGTGGACAATAAAAGGGTTTATTCGAAACTTGGAATGTATAAGTGTGGTTCATGTAAGCAATGCCCTTATGTGCATAACGACAGTTCATTTTTCATTCCCTCTAGGAGGTTTAAATTCAGGGCTGAACACCATTACAACTGTGGTACGAAAGGAGTTGTCTATTTAGGTTTTTGTACTCAATGCTCCAGTTTTTACTAGGTAAAACTGAGAGAACCCTTAGGAGAAGGATATATTTGCAGCTTTATGATGTTTCCAAGAAAAAGGAAAACAATGCTTTTTTTAAGCATCTTAGCACATGCCCTAATATGCAACTTAAATTTTTAATCCTAAAGCAAGTCCTACAGTAGAGAGGGTGATTGGGAAACCCGACTTGAATACAAGGAACTGTTGTGGCAGCTCAAGTTGAACGCAACTAAGCCTCCTGGTTTAAATGACAGTATTAGTATTATGAGTGTTTTGAAACTGAGGAGGGCCAAGTTATGATTTTGTTCATTATAAAAATTTTTTTTAGATGGGTTTTTCATTGCCAGTTATTTTGGACAACATTTTGTTTTGAGTGGATGTTTCAAACTTTGGTTAACTTTTCATATGATTAACAGAGGTCTTAGAAACCAATAATTCTTAATAGATTTTTTAGACATGAAAATAATTTTTTAAGACTGTTTTTACATTTTTTAAGCTTGTTTGTAGCTTTATAAAACAGTCATACATGCTTTATTACGAGTTGTAATTTAAACACATGTTTTTACATTACTTAGTACAATTTTGTGGGTTATTAGACATTGTATAATTTCATTGAATGAATGAATTGCTGTTGGCACTTTAACATCTGAATTGCATATTTTATTAGTTGCTATTCTAGTCACATGATTTGGGCTAGAAAGTACTTAAGCCTTGAATTTTTAATCATGGTTCATCTTGAAAAAGCCTGGCATGCCTCCAGGCGAAAGCGCTTGATGTGGAATTTTTTATCATTTCATTAAAACAGAGTTTTATTTAAGTCATTTTGAATTTTTTGTTCCTGTTGAGCCTTTGGATATACCATTTTGTTCTTGGTCTGGTTTGGATCTAATTTGGTTTTGAATTTTATAGGAATAACTTTCATCTATCAAGAATCCATACATTCTGCTAAAGTTTGTGAAGGGTTCAATTGATAGAGCAAATAACAGAGGTGACAAGGGAACAGCCCTGCTTTGAACCTTTTAATATTTTGAAAGAGCTTAAAAGACAAGAGTCAATTTTAATAAATGAGAATGAGGTGCTATACAGATTAGTTATAAGATTTATAAAATATAGGGAAAATTCATAGTGTTTAAGTGCTTTGAACAAAAACATTTCCAGTTAATAAAATCAAAAGCCTTATTATATCTAGACTTTTTATAATTCTTTTTTGTTTTTATTAGGCAGAGCTACTAATGTATTAAGTCTAATTATGACATCCTGAATCTATGTAGTATAAAACCAGTCTGATCGTCATTTATTAATCCTGGCATATAATAAAGTTCAATCTTTTTGCAAGAATAGACACATTTTATAATCAACATTTAATAATGAAATAGGAAGGCAAGAAGAACATACGTTATAATCTTTATTTGGTTTAAATATATGAGATATTACGGAATATTTCCAGAAGAGGGGATGGTTGACATATGTTTAACTGGATTTACTTTAAAACAACAAATTACCACAAGGTTGACTTGCAAAACAGTGAGACGAAAACTACAAAACTTTACATTATCGAACTCGTTCACATTATCATATGTTTTCACAGCATAAGTGCATAAATAAACACTTGGCCAACAGGAAATAAAACAAACCAAAGCAAATAAAACCCACCCACATCCCCCCTAACTAAATATAGCAACTCCAAGATCACACTACAGTAGAGAACAGGGCAAAGTCCACTATCTTAGCCAACTGCCTCCTTTCGTAGTGAAATATAATGTGAACATTCAGTAATGTAAAGTTTTCTGGTTTTTATCTCTCTGCAAGTCGACGTTATGGTAATTCGCTACTTTAAAGTAGATCCATTTAACTTGCTCAAAAATTTTTAATAGGATATTTAAAATATTCACTGGAATAATTTGTATAATTCTGGGATTATATCATCAAGACAAGAGCCTTTACTTGGTTTAAGTTTATTAATTTGATCTTTTAACTCCTTAAAAGAGAATGACTTTTCAATTTTGGATTTTTGTTCCTTTGTTAATTTAAACCTTATATGTATTGTCTTTCAAAAAGTCACCAGTTATGTTGTTGATTTCTAAGTCTGTCTCTATTAATTTCTTCATAATATTTCCTGAAGCATTGTAGTATGTCTTTTAAATTAGCCACTTGGTTATTTTTATTACCTTGTTTGGAAATTATTTCTTTAATATAATTGGTATTTATTTTTTTCATAGATCTAAAAGCCAACCTGTGTAGCTTTTTGGGTTTACTGAGTAAGCTTATAGTTTAAATTTTTCCAACTTTATTGATATTATATGGTGAAGTAGATCAAGATATTTCTGATTTAATATTTTCAACTCAGCATTTTCCAATTTGTCATAAGGTTTTGAATTGGATTTCAATTTATCTATATTAGACTGCAAAGACAAACTTCCTTATCCCACTCTTTTCTTATATATGAACCGATTTGTAATTCTTCCATATAGATGCACTTTTAAAGAATTCTAGAGGATTACTTCTGAAACTTCTCCATTATTATTAATTTCAGTGCACTGATCTATTTCTCATAGACACCAATCCTTAAAGTCTTCTAATTGTACTATATCAACAGGGATTCTCTGATAGTAAATCAAATTACTTGGCTTGAACATTAATGTAAATGTAACAGCATTACAGTCAGATAAGGGGCATGACGTTATCAATGTATCTTTAATTTTAGAAGATAAACTACAAGAATTAAAAACTTTATCAATGTTTGTGTGCCAAATCTATAAAAATAATGTGTAAAGTTAAGAGAGTGTTAGTTGATTTAATATCATAAGTATCTCTCAAATGTTGAGAATTAATAAAATTATCCAAGTGATTTACTACTGAGAACAGCTTAGGAACCTTATCAGTATTTGTGTCTTTACTAGAAATAATACAGTTACGATCTGAAATAATTAACTCACCTTTTGTATATAAGATTATAATATCTAAATGTTTCTTAGCAACTGTGGCTCCAATTCTAGGTATCCAGTAAGAATTCACAAATGTATAGGGTTTTTTTTGTTAATTTCTACTATTGCTAAACCCAACATGCCATTTTTATCGGAACAGGTATTTAATATTTTAGGAGTAGGTAATGCATTTCTCCAAAGAATAAGAGTGCATATGCTTTTTGTTTTAAAATCAGAGCTCACACGAGTTGAATAATCTTTTAACATCAATCTATCTATGTCTTCAAATAAATGCATTTCTTGTAAGCAAATTATGTGAGCTTTATGCAATTTTAAATATTTGTTTAAGCTACTCTTCTTCAATGAATTAAGTAAATTGATGTTTAATGAGAGACAAGTATATGCTGATGTTCATAAAACATGTAAATGCACTGATTTAAGATGATTTAGCTTAAAATATAATAACCAAGTACTAATAATTGTTATGGACAGTTGGAAAAAAAAGACAAAAGCAAAGTTTCAAACTGATACACATTCAAAACCTCCCATCATGGAAAAAAATTCCCTGATTTGATGATATAATTATACAAATCACACACTAATTAACCCATCCCAATGTCACCAAGCTGAACAGTTGTTACTGCTTATTAATTTAAAACATTATTAATTATAACTATTTAGAACACACTCAAACCATGTTAAAAGGAACAATATAAAGTATTAATTTGAGAAATATTAATATTTAAGATCCTAGAAATATAAAGTTGGAAATGTTAATAATGAAGAATAGTATGTATTAATTAATATATCAAAAATATCCCAGAAATAATGCATTTTAAATTTCTCCATTTGATCAAGACATTTTATACAGTAATTTTTTCCAATTAATCCTACTATAAAAATATTATAAATAGATTAGTATTTAAGCATTTAAATGGAGGAAATAAAACTGACACCACCTATAACACGTTAACCTATAGACATCATAACACCAATACATATCAAGATCACATATCATAAAACATTTAAAACTCATTTAATACCATTGGTGAAAAAGTGAAAGTAATAGAATATGGAAGTATAATTAAAAGCTTCTACAGTATAAAAAAAGAAGTTATGTACTCACCATAACATTCCATGTGAGTTGTTCATCTCATCTCACCTTCATTCTTACTGATGGTTTGGAGCCGATCCTCGGCTCCGATTTGGCCAAATGCCAATCCCATTTATGGGAGGATATTATAATGTGCTGAGCTGCAGCTGAGAGATTTTGAAACCTGGCTATTCCGGGAACTGGAGCAGCCAAGCTGTCAATTTGAGGGTGGGAAGTGAATGATGAATGAGTCAGAAGATCTGGAACTGGGTCCAGGATCCAAGGTTCTTCCAATAAATGAGGCTGAAGAAAGGGGAACCAAATCTGACTAGGCCAGTAAGGGGCTATTAGAAACTCCTGCTGTTCTGGAATCTGGAAATATATTGCTGATTGATAAATATATTTCTTGGCATTTTAACCTTTCAGAGTTCTGGAAGGTCTTAATTTTGCCTGACTGAATTGTTTTATATATTTTCTGGCATTGTTTTCTGTTTCTCATCTGTCCTGAAAATGCTTCCCCCCATTCATGTGGTGAAGTTTATAAAACTGGTCTAAGAGCTTTTGTGTTATCTGATTGCTTCAGGGCTTGCTGATTTAAAAATAGTTTCTGTTTGTAAAGTCCTGCATGCACTGTTGGAAACTCCTGGTGTTCTGGCTGGTGTGGGATTCTCAAACAATCTGGATATATATCAATGACTGATAAGTACATTTCTTGGCATTTTAACCTTTCAGGGTTCTGTGTTGTCTTAATTTTGCCTGACTGAATTGTTTTAGACATTTTCTGGCATTGTTTTCTGTTTCTCATCTGTCCTGAAACTGCTTCCCCCTATTCCTGTGGTGAAGTTTATAAAACTGGTCTAACAGCTTTTGTTATCTGACTGCTTCAAGGCTTGCTGATTTAAAAATAGTTTTGTCTGTAAATTCCTGCATACACTGTTGGAAACTCCTGGTGTTCTGGCTGGTGTGTGATTCTCAAAAAATCTGGAAATATATCGTTGATTGATAAGTATATTTCTTAGTATTTTAAACTTTCAGAGTTCTGCATTGTCTTAATTTTGCCTGACTGAATTGTTTTATATATTTTTTGACATTGTTTTCTGTTTCTCATTGGTTATGAAACTGTTTTTCCCCTCCACCCCATCCTATTCTTGCGGTGGTGTTATAGTTGGTGGCTTTGCAGTTGCCCGCCCCTACTGTAAATTTGATTTGGGACACCCCTTCCAGTCTGGTGTTCACTCTACTTAATACAGAGAGAACATCTGAGAAGGCCAACCCACTTAGGTTCTTAACCATGAATTTTTCTTCTGCTCTTTCTTCCTCTCTCCTTGCACTTTACTTAAAAAATGCACTTTATTTTGCTTTTGCATCTTCTTAAAAGTGCTCAATTGTATTTATTCTGCTCCATTTATTACTGCTTGATAGTAGCCGGATTAAATTGTAACTGTTATTCTAAGCCTTTTGGTTTAAGCACTTAGACTCCAGACCAGTTGTTTTATATTAAGAAGGTTTGTGATCTGCACTGCTGTGGCAGGACAGGTAGCTTACATCCTTCTAAGTTGGGAATTTCTGATTGAAGGCTCAGTGTCTATTATTTAAAAGTGTATTAGTTCTGGTTAAAGCACTTTGGCTTCAGGCCAGTTATTTTTCATAAAGACAGTTTGTGGTCTGCACTCTTGTGGGAGGAGAGGCTAGATTCTGTCCTTCTGAGCTGGGAATTTCTGGTTAAAGGCTTATTGTGCCTGCTTATTTAAACTGTTTCTTTCTGAAATTGGTGCACCTTGTTTGCTGTAGCATATACTAGATTCAGACATCCTGAATCTAGCTTTGTTTTTATAACTTGAGCACTAATCCAAGCCATCTTCTTTGGAGAAGGTTCCCCTGCACACTAGTGGCAGGAGTGTGCAGTTAGAACTTGTCTGATTGAAGACTGTTGGAACAGGGCTCAGTTTTGAGCTTTTTTACCGGTTCATTCGGTAATTTGTTTAAATCAGTTCGCTCGTTTTCTATTGTTATATAAAAAGTTGCACTTTATTCATCTGCTTTTACTGTATTTGTGTTTCTTCCAACTTTATTACTTTATTTTGCTTTTGCTGTTTGTTCTTAAAAGTACTTAATTGCATTTATTCTGCTGCATTTATTACTGTTTGTGAGTGGCCTGATTAAATTCTAACTGTTATTCTAAGCCTTTAGTACTTGGGCTTCAGACCAGTTGTTTTACATTAAGAAGGTTTGTGGTCTGCACTGTTGTGGCAGGGCAGGTAGCTTACATCCTTCCAAGATGGGAGTTGCTGATTGAAGGCTTAGTGTCTGTTATTCTAAAAGTGTATTGGTTCTGGTTTAAGAACTTGGGCTTCGGGCCACTTACTTTACATTAAGAAGGTGTGGTGTGCACTCTTGTGGGAGGAGAGGGTAGATTCTGCCCTTATGAGCTGGGAGTTTCTGGTTAAAGGCTTATTGTGCCTGCTTATCTGAACTGTTTCTTTCTGAAATTGGTACGCCTTGTTTGCTGTAGCATAGACTAAATTCAGACCTGCTGAATCTAGCTTTGGTTGTATAACTTGAGCACTAATCCAGACCATCTTTTTTTGGAGAAGGTTCTCCTGCACCCTAATGGCAGGAGTGTGCAGTTAGAACTTGTCTGATCGAAGACTGCTGGAACGGGGCTCAGTTTTTAGCTTTTTATTGATTAATTGGTTAATTAGTTTAAATCAGTTTGCTCATTTGCTACTGTTATATTAAAAAAAAAATACACTGTATGCATCGCCGCTTAGCTAGGGTTAAACTATTCCCGGCACCATAAAGTCTGCTCTTCAAATTTTCCCTTAGAACTAGCCAGTTTTTTAGTTTTAGCACTCAAATCTGTTTCTTTGAGGTCAGCACTTGTTCAGAACTCATTGTAAGCACTAAATAAGCTACAAATTAATACAGCACTCAACTTTCCTCACTTGTCTAGAGGAAAACAGTTTTTAGTGCCTAATAAATAAGCACAAAACTTATACCACCAAAACAGACACACAGAAACCCAAAACACACACCTACATTCACAGAGGCTCTCAATTAAAATCTGCTCAAGCAACAGAGACCTCCAAAGCAAAAACACAAGCAACCTCTACTCCCCAACACAACCCAAATGACACACAACCCACAAACTCAGTGTGCCACTCAACCACAGCCCATAAGGCATAACAATGTACCCAACACTCTAGTCATAGGTGACTCTATAGCCAGGCATACTGATGTTCCACTAACCAGGCTAAACAAGAAGAAAGTTACTGTCAGCTGCCTGTTGAGTGCCAGGATCCGCCACATAATGCACGCACTCAGGTCACTCCATAACAAGTACAAATATGACTCTGTCATTGTCCATGTTGGTGTGAATGACCTGAGACATACCTCCCTGGACTACATGAAAAGAGACATGGAGGAGCTCTCCGATCTTGTAGCCAAGGCAGGTATGACGCTAGCCCTGAGTAGCACCCTACCATCATCCAGAATGATATCACAGTACAAGGACAAAATGACTGACTTCAACAATTGGCTAAGCTTCTGGTGTCATTCTAAGGGAATCCAGTATCTGTCTGCCTGGGATGACATGATCAACACACCACGATGCTTTGACAGAGATGGCCTGCACCTGTTACCCTTGGGATTCCGGATACTGGCTAAGGCTCTTGCCACCCCTATAATGCCTTTTTTAGGCAAGGTTCAAATGACAAATTCACCACCATAACAGGTACAAGCAAGCAAAATCTGAAGGTAATGTTACTCAATACTAGAAGTCTAAACCTCAAAATACATTCACTTGAGGCACTCCTTAAAATGGAGAACATCAACATCTCTGCAGTGACAGAGAACTTGTTCAAGGCTCCAGAGAGCACCCCTGCATTACCAGGCTATAATACATACCACACCTTTCGGCCACCTAACCCGGACCAAAACACTAAAGGCAGAGGTGTGTCCATATTCATTAAGGATATCCACACCTCCAGGCTAGTTGCTCAGCATAATGCATCCGAGATTTTACAAGTGCAACTAACTCTGGGCAAGACCGCAATCCAAATTGTAACTTGCTACAGATCCTCCACTATGCCCCAGGATTCCCACTCCTCATTTCTTGATACAATGGAAAATATTAAGGTACAACCCAGCACCCTCATAGGTCAATTCCTCATTGGTCAGATCCAACCACAAGCTAATCACCCTAGACATCCACATCCCACCCCCATTAGGGAAACCACCATAAAAAATTTCTCCAAAGCCAACTTCACGCTTCTTAAGACAGAAGTGGCAAACTTCACGACACACATGCAGATGGACAATAGAGGTACGACTGCTGGATCCTACACAAATGCACTTTATATGCACTTCCACGAGTGCATGGATCGTGCTATCCCTAACAGAACCAAGATGCTATCCTCCAAAAAAAGGAAGCCAATCTGGTGGCCCCCTGCCATAAACAAACTCTACAACAGAAGAAAGAAATTGTTGCAAAAAAAGAGTAAAATCCCATGATTGGAGGAACTCCCTGGTCAGCCTCAGTAAGAAGGTGAGATCCCTCATAAAATCCTCCAAAGCTAGTTACGAAAACAAAATCGCTACTGATTCTAAAGACAATCACAAAGCATTCTATAGCTATGTCAAGAATCTCAGTGGCAACACTGAGATCTGCTCTGAGTTACAGCACAATGGCACTAAATATACAGAACCAACTGATATTGCCAACATCCTGGCAGATAGGTAAAGTGCTAACTTTACCCCCCTCTCACCCCCTAAAGGGCCCATCTCTATACCGGATAAATGCACAGTTCCTGTAATCACGGCTGCACAGGTAAAAACCAGACTCTCCAAAGCCAAGAACACAGTATCCATGGGACCTGACAACATCCCAGGCTGCATTTTACATGAATTATAGAATGAACTGGCACCCCACCTAAGTACCATAATCAATCGGGTCTATATTAGATCCACGAATGCTTAAATATTCGAATCTATAAAGGTCGACCTTTAGAGATCGAACAGTTAAGCGTTCGAATTCCTTTAAAAATTAGAAAAATAAAAATCACACATCAAAAAAAAAACTAAAGTGTTTAAGCAGGGGGGGCAAGCCCACCTGCACCCACTACGTAGGGGGCTGTACCCCCCATACCCCCCCTACTTAAATATACCAACTCCAGGATTGTGCTGGAGTGTAGGGAATGGGAAAAATTCTGACAACTCCTTTTTGGTGGCTGCCGCCACCACCATAGCATTGATGGGTACTCCTTTGGTCAGGAAACTATTGTCCTGGGGGAAGTCATAAATTTGTTAGGCCTCCGAGGGATAGGTTCCATGGTATCCTGGGGACTCTCATGCCTTTCGAGAGATGAGTTCCATCAGCTCATCAAAAGTAGGAGACACCCAAGAGGTGGAGGGTTGAGACCCAAAAGCCTTCAGGAGAGCTGACTCATCACTAGGGTTAATGGGTTTCCAACCACCCCTCTGTTTGAGAATTTCCAAGATATCTCAGAATGAGATATCATGAGAGGGGGACCATGGGGACCCTTCTGACTTATCCAAATCAGTATCTGACATGACGGATTCCTGTGGGGAGTCCAGATGCTTCCACTTGCAAAGTCTCTTCCTGGGAATATCCTCAGTGGGAGCTTCTGGTGAGGTCTCGGAAGAGCATGGCTCACTCAATGGGGTGACCTAAGGCTCTGGGTCACTACACTTTTGAGGGACCAGTGAAGCAAAGATAGACACAGGCATTTTGGGGGAGGAAGTTGCCGGTTCTGATGGTGGGAGCCCGAGAGGACAACAGCCTCCTCATAGCATCAAAAGCCCCCCAGCTCCGATGAGAGGAAACTCCTGGATCCAAAGAAGCAGGTGATCTCCCCAGCACCGAAGCAAAGGGATCGGAGCCCGAGGTAGGAGCAGAGCTCAGCCGCCCCAAAGCCCCAAGAGGTAAAGTCGGAACTGAGAGGTTGGTCCAACTATCTTCCCTGGACCCAACCGGCGAGTGTCTGCTCCTATCTTGATATGTATATTAACAGTCAAGAGAGTGAATATGTTCTATGTATCTATGCATGAGAGTAAATATACAACGGAGTGTTTTTAAGTGAGTGTTTGTATTTTGAATGTATGCATGTTACTATCAGTACTTCTAGTACTTGTATATACATTTAACATCTAACTTCTGTACAGAAAGCATTCTTTTATGATTATATTTTAAGTATCGTACTTACAAATTTGATTATAGTTCTTTTCATTTCTATATTCTGAAATGTGCGGATCAAGTTTTTTTATTCATACCAATGGGAGATGAAAAATGCTTAAAATTATTTAAAAGTTTAGTATAAAATAGGATTACATATTTCACTAACAGCTATAGAACATTTCAAAGAGTTAAATCTCATTAATAGTATTTTCCAATAATTAGCGAAGTAACTAAGGCAACAGATGTTGAGCAGACTGAGATATTTTAAGCATCTTCTCCTCTAAACTATTTCATATAGCACAGAAGACAATGCCTTATATTAAAGTATAATTACAGTAATGTATTTAAATGCTATTATGTGCAAATTAATAAATATATATTTCTCTCAGTGCAAGTTTATAATCGCTGTTAATAGTTTCCATTCAAATGTCTGTAAGAATCAATTTGTATAAAAACAATTTTATAGCAACCAGTGTGCAGAGGTGTGAACCATATGTTATCCCATATAAGATATGCTAGCTTCCTGCATGGTTGTTTTCATTTGCATTTTAGTAATGAAGTGCTCTCTGTGTTTAACTATGCAGTTTTGTGCACAGCTCTTTTGGGCATTTCATCAGGTGTTGGATTTCACAATTGTTTTTTAAGGAAAGCATTGGGGCAAATGTATACTGAAGTAATACCAAAAGGTTATGGGGTATTTCGTTTCTGTAGAGAGTTGGTTATACTTTGTGTAAATGCATTTGTAAACCCCTTACATATGAATAGACAAGTGTGGTCTATGTAAATATGCATTTCAGTTTGAGTGTGTTAAAAATTGCAATGTAGCATCATTTACTTAAGTATGGATGCTTAATCTGTATCTTACCAACTTTCAGATGATTGATAGCTCCCTATAACAATATTTTTAATACACTGCCAGATGTTATGTATGGCACACGTCATTCTGTTTGCAATGCTATCAGCTTCATTCATGCTATGCATTTCGAAGTATTCTGTATTCCACCAACAGTCTTGATGCTTAACTACCTCTTTGTATTATATCGCAGGTCTTCCATTATCTGTGGATAACTCATGGTCTGTGTGTTTGTTATATTTTTTATGAGATTGAACCTTTTGGTGTGTCACTGTCTGTTGCAAGAAGCAGATGAGTTAGTTTCATTAAATAATTCTTGAGGATATTCTCTCTTGGCTCTCCACCAACATCACTAATGAAACTGTCATCCTAGGTGACATTAACTGGTCCTCTGTCCAATGCCCAACAAATCCCCAAAATATAAACCTTTACAACTTTCACCAATTCAGTCCATAACTAGACCATCTAAGAACCATTGTAGCACCCTAGACTGGATTCTAGTATCACACCCACACCTTATCTCAAGTAGTGGTACACTCCCTGACCCTCTCAGTGACCACTTTCCTACCTTTGCTCGACGTCACTCTCCCTCTCTACAGCTATCACACACCACCACCTCTGTGCGCTCCTTAAAGAACTTCAACCAAGACACTTTCTCTGACTGACTTAAACAATTCAACTGGAGTCCCGTATATACATTACCCCTAGATGAAGCTGTCACCTATTTTAATACATCATTTCTAAACCTTCTCGACACCTTAGCCCCCCCCCCCTTAGAACAAAAAGAATCAAGAGCAAAACTATCCCATGGTTAACAAAAGACACCTTAGCTGTCATGCGCCTTTGTAATAAAGCCTTGAAAAACTACTACAAATACAAAACCCTAGCTTCCCCTAAACGAATACAAAATACTCCGCAACAGAGTTAAAAAACTCATCAATTCTGGCCACAAATCCTACTATATCACCCTCCAAAATAATCATAAGTCTAACCCAAAAAAGTTCTGGTATAGTATCTCCTCCCTCTTCAACCCTGGCAAAAAGGAAAATTCACAACCCAATCAAAATATTTCTGATACCGACCTCGCCTTCCAATTTAATAGCTTCTTTATTGATTCCATAACTAAATTAACATCATCATTTACTAATAACTCTACTCCCTCAGCTACAACTCCAACTTCCCCTTCCTATCTAGGCTCCTCGACTTCCAGCCTCCCTCTCTTCTCCCCCAAACCCATACCCATATGTACTATAAAAAAAACTGCTTCTTAAGTTAAAACCTTGCCCTAACGCTCCCGATAACATCTCTTCCTTCTTCCTAAAGATAGCTACTGAAGCCATTGCCTTCCTCATTTGTATACTTATAAATCGGTCAATCCAAGAAAGTTATGTACCCCAAATTTGGAAAAAAGCTTACATTATTCCCCTCCATAAGGGAGGTGGTAACAACACCATCTCCAATTTTAGACCTATTGCCATCTTATCCCCCATCTCTAAACTACTAGAAAAATGTATCCACATACAACTACTACCTTACCTCACCAACAATCACCTATTAACCCCAACACAACATGGATTTAGACCTGGTCACAGCACTACTGCTGCTCTTTTCTCCTTCGAAACTGTAAATAAAGCTAGAGACTCTAACTATATTGTCTCCACTCTCCTCCTAGACCTTTCTAAGGCCTTCGATACCATCTCCCATTCCCTGCTACTCAACAAACTCTCTAACCTACATCTTTCCCCCTCTTGCATCAACTGGTTTTCTAGTTATCTTTTCAATAGGCAGCAATCTGTCAAATGGAAGAAATCTACCTCCTCTTACCTCAACACTGTCACTGGTGTACCCCAAGGCTCCATATTAGGTCCATTATTGTTCAACATCTTCATTAATGACTTCCACCACAATATCCCAAATGCTACAATAGTCCAGTATGCACACAATTCAACTATTATCTGTGCTGCAAACTCCATTCCCTTCCTTAAAAAACTAACTCAAGATGCCTTCTCAACCACTGAAAACTGGATGCATGACAATCATCTTGCTCTCAATCCATCAAAAACCAAACTCATGTTATTCACCCCATCAAAAAGCATAACTATTGACATAAACTCTTTCCTCATAACCAGTCAAAATAACACATCCCTAGAAATGGTTTCCAGTGCTAAACTGCTAGGAGCTCTCATTGATAATCAGCTTACATTTGATTCCCAAATACATACAAACATTAAAAAAACACATCAGAAACTAGGCGTGTTCTACCGGCATATCCGCTTACTCTCCCCATCTATTAGATTCCTCCTATCTACCACATACCTCATCCCCTCTCTCCTTTATGGTGCCCCACTCCTAACCAACCTTAAATCCTCTATTAAAACAAAACTCTCTTCCTGCTACAACAAAATCGCCAAATTTGCCTCTGGCCACAGATCCTCCTCCCATCACTGTACTGTCCTCCACAAACTAAATTGGCTAGAACTCCCTAACTTCTTTACCTACACTCAACTAACTCATGCTCATAAACTCATTTTCAAGCCCTTACTCTGCCCCTCACTCTCCTCAGCCTTCACCATGCACCATCCTAACAGACCCCTTAGAACCAGCACTCAGAACCTAGTTGAACTCCACAAACCTGCCTGTCCAGCAGGCAAACTCCTACTTTCCTTTTCCCTGGCCCACCTCTGGATCTCCCTCCCATCACATATCCGTAATACCAGCAGCCTTCCAGTCTTTAAATCTCTCCTCCATTCACATCTATCTTCTCTCTGGGAATGCTCCTGCACCCATCCTGCATAATCTCACCAGCTACTACTCACCCCTAAAAACACAACTCTTCCCTTCCTAGGGAACATTCATACTGTAGTTAACCACTTATGTAAATATTCTCTGAGCACACCTACTAACCAAAGTCTTACCTATACTTTCTCTTTCCATTTGCTAGTGAATATAGAAACTAAAAATTGTAAACTTATGCTTATTGTTGCATATGCTCTTTGGTTGTTTTTTCCTGTTGCATTAACATTATCCTGTGCTTATATGTACTACTCTGATACTTTAACAAACTGTTTATGTTATGTTTATCCTACTATATTTTACTTTATTCTTAGTTGTATATGTTGACATTGTATCTATGGAGCTTTTCTCCCCAGGACTCCATTGAAAATGGTATCACTCGGCCCAATGGATTATCCCGACAAACAAACTTTAAATAAATAAATAAATAAAATATCTATTCTTGTGAAAAATCTGTATTCTAAGGGAATCCAGGGAGAAAATACCAGATAGTCTTTGAACAATGCAAAAGTTACAAAATGTCAGAAATATAAGACATAGCTAGCCAAAAAGTTAATGGTTTATACTTACATAATTTAAATGTGGATAGGAAACAATATATAGTGAAAATAATGGCTCAGTTAAGGAAAGTAACCTTTTAAAATAGACGTGTCCAACCTGCGGGCCGCATGCGGCCCTCAGAGCTCTTCCATGCGGCCCTCAACCTTTAACTGCAATATCGATGCACGCATGCCCCAAAACACTTTTTTTGTTTTGTGTTTTTCGCTCCCGTGACCTGTAATGCGAATGTCGGTGTGCGCATGCGCCAAAGCACCCTTCTAGTTTTGTTTTTGAAACAAAAGAGGGTCAGTGTGTTTACGCCATTATTTTGCGCTGAACAATCAGTGTGTGTGTGTGTGTGTGTGCGCGTGTGAGTGTGTGCGCGTGTGAGTGTGTGTTTGTGTGTATGTGTGTTCTCGCTGAAGACGGACTCATGTATGGATTTGCCGCTGTTGCCTTTGAAAGGGACAGCAATTACATGTGTTAATAGGTAAGTATGGAGGAGTGAGTGCATGCATGAAAGCAGAATTGTGTGCGTGAAAGTAGAAGAAGAAGAGTGTGTGTGTGTTATGTGTGCATGACTGAGAGAGACGCATGCACAAAGAGGCTAACAACGATCAGTCTACCTACTGAACACAAACAAGTTAGCTCACAAATATATCATACATTAAGAGTACACTTTCATTAAATTGTGGCTTTTCCTGACAGGGAGAGTGTTGTATTGAACATGAACTCATACCTCTTAACTGTATGGATTTTCAAAGAATGTCTGGATTTTTGTCTCATCTTCCAATGTGTGTCTTTTGCTTAGGAAATAAAAGTAGTCATCCAAGGTAATGCAGTTCCAGGGAGCAAGAATGAGACAGCAGCCTAGGGTTAATGGGTCAGTAGTAGACTGACTATGTGGGACTGTAGCATGTAAAGTTGTATTGTTTTTTCAGACAAACAAAAAAGCACCTAGTACTGTTTTTTTATTGGTGGGTTCTAAGCAGTGGTAGACAACAGTAAGCATAGCTTTGGCGGATCATCAATACTGGCAAATCAAGTGGGCACAATGTCATTTTTTAAATGTTGGGGGTTTTAGTGTGTATGTGTGTGCTTATGTGTTGGGAGTGCTGCAACAGTAGATGATTATTAAAGACAGAGACTTACGGACTGTGGAGAATATGTTTCTTTGTTTCAAAACCTAATACTTGGGTATGCCAGAAGTAGATTTTTTAAGACATAGCTTCTTGCCATTTACAGTGGATGGATACTTACATTTAATGGACAATGTATTAGCTTGGGCCTGTGGGGTTCTGAAGGATGCCAAGTCTACCACTGCCAATGTCTTGTAAAGTGACCTGGAAATGGATATTGAGATGTTACTGAAAAAATATAGTAAGTGGGCTTAGAAATATAGTTTAATTAAACAAAGTATACTTTCAATTTACAGGCCATAATTTAATTTATTTCAGGTAGTCCAGATACTGGTAGATTGTATACCATTAGACTTAATTAGGGAGAGCTGTCATTCTGGGGAAACAAGTAGCCCTAGTTTCAGTGAAAGCTCTGTGGTTGCTTGCAGGTAGGAAGTTGCAGGATGTTGATGCAATGTGTTTTATTTATTATTTTTAATGCATTTGTCATTTCAAAGCATGGTTTTCTTTGATGCAAAAGAAGGCAGGACTGAATGAGCCATATAATGCTTAACTGACAATATTGGGATAGAAAGATTATAAGTGATGTATAATGTTTGCAGCTACAGTTGTTTCAGTGGTGTCTGTGATGCATAACTATTATTGGGCCTGTGTCCCACTTTTAGTTTTCGCTTTGTCCAGATTTCTTGCTCTAAGGTTGAGAGGTATGGTTCCATACTAAATCAGAAGTTGTATTTACCTTGGAAGACTTTTTGGCATAATTATGAAAAACAGAGCTTTTTTAATATATCTGCTTATTTCCAATATAAACTGCCATGTAACCTTGCAAATAACCTTTTTATTAAGCTACTTTACTTCTTTTGGAATTGACAGGTATGATTCATCTGTTCGGACATAAGCATAGAGTGCTAATGTGACTTTGATTTCTTGGAGCAGTCTGTGTTTTACATAATCACAATAACTTTTCTGTGTTTCTGGGTGTGTAATCAGTTTAACAGTTTTAAAGATGTTTTCCAAAAATAAATATATAATAAATAAATAATCCTCTCTACACTTTGAGCTATTGGCAAAGTCTGGGAATTTGTTTTTTTCAAAAGCGAAGGTCAGTATTACAGCTCAGTAAACTGTCAATCTGTGAGTAACTTCTGCACAAATTAAAATGTCTGAATGTCAAATGGCTTTAGATTGGAGGGAAGTTTATTTTTATTTATTTTATTTTACATTTGTTTACCAGGAAAGTCCGACTGGACACAGGTCCATTTTCAGCAGAGGCCCGGGGAGAAAAGCTCCAAAAATAACACAAAACAATATAATACAATACATGAGAGAGAGACAGCAAATTATGGATGTAGTACTCATAAAATATGGCAGAGATTACATCTCGCAACAGAGAGAATCATTGAGGTACAGAATAAACTTAAAAACATTTTTTTTTACAGTTATAATTACAGTTAGGCAAATATCAATGAGTAAAGTTTTTAGGAGAAAGATGTTTGTACATAGCTGAAGCTCGGAAACAATCTTTTGGTATGGATTAACCTGGGGATTGACACAAGTTATATGTTTACACCAGTATGTAGCATTATAGTTTATGGTTTTCTTGTTGATTTACTTTTTGCTGAGCAGTTGTTTGTTGATTTATTGATGGTCCTTTTGATGGTGGGAAATTACATGGATGAATCCATCTCTATTATGATTTTTTTCTCAGATATTTTGACTTCCAGACAATTTCATTCAGTGAGTGGGTGTCATGTGATTACTGAGGTTGCCTATTTTACAAGTAGAGGCTTTTGTGTGTGTGTGTGTGTGTGTGTGTGTGTGTGTGTGTGTGTGTGTGTGTGTGTGTGTGTGTAATAGAGAGAGATTTAATATGTATACTGAATATAATTTTGCAAATGAAATTCTTAGTTAAACATGCCCCTCTTCTTGAGAAACTAGACTTGAGTAACCAATATTAGATCTTAGCCATCCAGCTGGGAAAGGTTAGTATGTGGATTTTCCATCTAGTTTGATGAAGGCTATGCTACTTACCCAAGGACTACATTTATGGCTATCCATCCAGCCATCGTGTTGCTGAGCTACATTGTTTGATAATGAGAGGAGCTTTTTACAGAAGTTGAAAGTTTTTGTGTCAAGAACCTGTACATAAAAAGTGGCTTGTTTATGTTGCAGTGAAGGCTGTGGTCTTTGTAGTGAGCGTTTTAAGTATAACCAGTATTTCTGAGGTAGAGGAAGTCTCTTAAGGCAGGATCTTTCTTAGCCTGGAAAGCAATCCAATGATGACATTTATATGGGCCAGTGAGAGACCGAGGAAAGCAAGAAGCTTTTTTAGTCTGTTTGGATAACTAAGTGAACTTAGTCCTTTGAACTTTTTTGTCAGAAATGGTTGTAGTCTTTCTTTTGGCAGGGTGTTTTGCTGAGGCACATGCCAAAAGGGGCATTGCACTCAATAATGGCTCTTGTAAAGGAAGAATACAGGGATGTTATGACCTCCTTGTCTCCGGATGAGGTACCCTTACTAATGAAGTGGGACGTGCAAAAAGCTTTCCTTACAACGGAGACAACGTGGTGGTCACAAGCCAGGTTTCTATCAACCTGGGTGCCCAAGTACCATACGACTTACTGCGTGCTTACAACATTGTTATTAATATGATAATTTGTGGGGACATCACTCTCCTCAAAGGGGATGATCATGCATTTTATGACATTTAGCTTGAGGCCATATTTCTGCACCAGTTATTTGTTTTGGTGAGACCCTCTTGTAGCTTATTCAGAATTGTTTTATTAAGTCAGTAATGTGAATTATTTACTTTATTGCAAATTTGTTGGGTTATTTTTGTGGATTATCATATTGTAGGACTACTGATGTTGACATTTTACGTAGTTGGACTGCTGGAATGGTTTTCCCAGTGAGAAATGCTAGTGCTGTAGTGAATATCTGTTTATTTGTAAAAAAAAAAAATATATATATATATATATATATATATATATATATATATATATATATACACACAGATATATTAACTAAGATGTTAGAGTTAACTGTTAGATTAGAGAATTAGAATTAGAATGAGAATTAGAATTTTAAGGCAAATATTAGGCATTTATTACATTTATTCATTGTTCAAATGCACCTACAGTACAGCCAGGAGGTCGACTGTGGTCTTCCGAAGCAACAAAAGAGTTAACTATATGATATATTTTATATGCGACCACAAGACCATTTCTGTTCACTCAATGTGGCCCCAGCAAGCCAAAAGGTTGGACACCCCTGTTTTAAAACATCAGGACTCATAATGCTAAGTCCTGAAATGTTTACACTGAATAATCAAAAATCCAGTCTGACAGTGTGTAAATATTTGTGTGCAGAATATAACAGGTAGCATGTTACCGAAGTAGAGAAACTGTAGAGGAAATTCCATTACCGTAATAGGTGCTTTGTTTATCAGAAGTATTCTGCATAGCATTAACTGTCTAATTTATTATTATTAAATTTAGTTTTGTCAGCTTCTTTCATGAACATTAAAGCCAGTAATATTGTTTTAAACAAGCATTTTCATCACTATTTATGACATATTCCTCTGCACTGTGATGATCTGCTGCATGAGTATATTATAGTTGCACTGTATTTATACAAAGGATACAACTTTCACTGAACTATAATCTGGATGACCACTAGATGTCACCAAACAGAGATTAGTACCAGGTGTCTGTAGTTGTCTTCTTTTTCTTCTTCCTACTGCATTCTTATTTCCTTTTCTTCTTTTCATTATTCCACATTTTGAAAGATACTGAGCATAAAAACTACACGGATATGTTTTAAAATTAATTAGATTAATTTTAAATGGTCTATTTTTGTGTTTCTGCTGCTTGTTTTAACATTCTAAAAGTTCACTTCCTGTAAATGAGTATTAAAGTTCAAAATGTATTTCCTGCAGCATAGGCAGATTTAACATGTAATCAAGACTGTTATAAGTTGAAAAACAGCTCGACATATGTGAAAAAAAATATTTTAAAACAATTTAACTAACACTAGGTGGGAAAAGGGAGCGAAAAGAAGCAGTTACTGTGAAAAACAGTCAATAGCATGTCTGATGCTTTGAATAAGAGCCCAAGTAATGAACAAAATCCACACAAGTTAAACCTATTAAAAGAAAATGAAGTAAAAGTAATGTCTTTCGGCTTTTCCCACAGCGGAACTTCGGTCTGCTAATGATTGGCAGTGGATTTTTAAGGTGCCGAGTTGCCAGGCCGATGCCCAACCTTCAAAGTAGGCATACCCATTCATGCACGCACCTACCTGCATGTCTTTAATGTCACTCGACCACAGGGAGGACATTCAGACTCCACACACAAGGCGCTCCAGCCGAGAATCGAACAGGAGAACTTCTTGCTGTGAGGTGACAACTCTAACCACTGCACCACCGTGGCAGTCTATTAAAAGAAAATTAAGTAAGGGGTGTTGTGTTGAGTGGGTTTGGCTGCATGAAAATCATTTATATACATTACTTTATTAAAGGAAAATTAAGTAATGTATATAAATGATTTTCATGCAGCCAAACCCACTCAACACAAAACCCACTGCACATAGATAAAGCTCATCACATACAACCACACTTACTAGATTCTAGATAGAATAACCAAAAATAAAAAACAGATTACTTAAAATTATGTATAAAAAGTATATATATATATATATATATATATATATATATATATATATATATATTAAGTGGATTAGTTAAACATGTTAATATACACTCCCCCACATACATACTACTCTCTATGTTAGAAAATAATGTTTGAGAAAATTTAAATAAAATAATAGAGAGACTTATGAGTAATAGTAACATTAGTATATATTCACACTGTTTCAGATTCTGTCAATACATACCCCTCTACCACATACACATTGCTCCCTATGTTTGAAAATAATGTTAGAGAGAATTAAAATAAAATAATAAAGGGACTTATAAGTAGCAGTAATAACATATATATATATATATATATATATATATATATATATATATACTATTTCAGAGGTTTACTATGATTTACACGCATGGCATCCAGTCGAACATCCAAAGATCGAATCCACGGTTTCCAAGGGACACTTAATTGAACTGAAATAGGTCGAGCACATATGATTAATTATATATACCAACTCTGAGATCGCACTACAATGAGAAAAGGGCAAATTTTCAGATCTTCACTGTACCGCGATCTCACAAAATACAACTCGGTGAACGGCATTTTCGATATTAAACCCATTCGATTAACATCCTTTTCTATGCCGTGATATAGACACGTTTAGAGCCATAGAAGTAATTTATAAGAAAATATGGGGGGGGGGGGATGAGGCTAAGAATCTATTAGAGGTGAAAGAATATGAACGGATAGATTGTTTTTTATTTATTTATTTTTATCTATTTACTTGACATTTGTTAACTGGTTTGGTTCAACTGAGCCAGGAGCCCATTTTCAGTGGAGATCCGAGGAGAAAAGCTCCAGTACAGAAACAATTACCATACATAAGCAAAATTGCAGTACATAAACTACAATACATTAGAGCAGAGAAGCATAAACCTTTTTTTTTAATACAACAAGAATAAAAACTATGGGTTGTATATAGATCATACAGCAATATAACTTTTTGAATGCATAGATGTTGTTTTAAAAAAATATAATTCTAATATAGAGAGAGGAATTTAAAGTAGAGCAAAAATATATACATAATATACGTGATGTAGAGCTGAAGCTAATGAATGTAATTCATTTAGTGACAGTGTGTGTAAAGAGAGACAAAACTAAGATATGGTGGAGTGAGATGTGTATGTAGTAAGAAGGAAAATACATTAGTGTATGGTGGGATTAGGTAAGGTCCTGACAGGGCCAAGACTTGGTGTTATGTAGGTGTACTCGAAGTTCCTTTTTGAAGTGTTTCAGGTGGGGACTGGATCTTATATGTAAAGGCAGTTTATTCCAGGCTTGCACTTACAAGCAGATATTGAACCTGGTCTTAATGCTTCTATGAGCCTAAAACCTGTCTTAAGGTTTAAAAACAGAAGTTATTGAAATAGATAAAGATATACGTTTCTTTTATACATATATTCTTTATATACACCTCTATATACTTATTATACATATATTTGAAGAATATTATTGTCAGAATATTATTGATTGTAATTATTTAATTAGAGTGTTTTTAACTTGTAACTATTCATTGGAAGGTTGTGTCAAGTGGTTTTTAACAATGTTATTTAATGGAGTTGATTTTATAATGTTGCATTTCACACTGATGAAAGGCTTCACCTGAAAGCTCTGTGGTTGATAAATTTGTTTCTTCAGTCCATTTTGTGTTTTATTTTAGTATTGTTTTTACAGAGACTGTGGTTTACTTAAGTGTTATCCTATTTGTTGGATTCACTTCTGCCATCCACAGCACCCAGTAGTAGAAGCATATTCTCCATCAGCCAAACAAGCCTCCGTACTATCAGCCTCGGTATTCTGCTTCTCTGCCTCAGCATCAGCTTCATTATCAGACTGCTCCTGAAGCACTTGAGCCATCTCAGCACTCCAGCTCACCTTCATTTGGTTCTCTTTACTTTGTTTTCCAATATCTCTGTATTTAACCCTCCACTCTCCAACCACAAAAATAAAACTGTTGTTGTTTGTAATATGTCAGTATTTTTGTATAATTCAATGCTATTACTAGAAGGGCATATTCCATTCTGAGAATTAGCATATTATTTTCAAAGTTTGTCCTGGAGTCTATTGTAATGTGATTCAAAATTGAGCAACATGTCCTTATTTTATTGTTTACTTTGTCAGTAATTATTTAAGTGTGGTGTATGAACACCGGAGATGGGTCTAGATGTAATCCTAGACAGGAGTGTAGCAAAGAAATTCCATTTTGTACTCACAAGCTCTTAGTGCTACCCCCCCCTGCACCTATTGCTTACAAATGGATACATCTGTCAAAATGCTGCACACCAAACAATAAATGTAATTAACATTTTCAGTTGTTCCCCCTAAAACTATTAATGATATTGCTTTTAGATTAACAATATTATACATGTTGCGGGAGGCATTCATTTAGACAGCTGTGGACATAGTACGGCTGAAAAAAATCCATACTGTTGTGATGCCTAGAAAAAATGTACTCAGAGTACAAAAAGTATGCCTAGCTATACCCACCAACTCTATAAACAGGATTTCATCTTGCTGTGATTCTCACTTACTAAAATTTCTCCAGCCTCAGTGTTTACTCCTTCATCCTCCTTGGAATTCTTCAAGCACTAGTGACAACCCTCTGGCACCACCTAGTGCTCAAAAAGAGTAAGGGAAAGTTCCAAAGTTCCCATACCAAATATCCCCTAGTCAGTATGAATACTTCCTCAGGTCTCCCTTGAAGAGAGGCCATCGGCCTAGTGAGATTAGCTCAGTCAACAAAGGGTAAATAAAAAATAAAACTGTAGTTTTTAGAATGTCAATATTTTTTGTATAATTCAATGCCATTAATAGGAGGACTTATTCCATTCTGGGAATTAGCATATTTTTTCCAAAGTTTGTCTTGGAGTCTACTGTAAGGTGATTCAAAATTGAGCAACGTGTCCTTATTTTATTGTTTACTTTGTCAGTAATTATTTAAGTGTGGTGTATGAACACTGGTGATGGGTCTGGATGTAATCCTAGACATTGATAGGTTTTGTTTTAGTCAGTAACATTGCCTTGTTTTCTGAGTTTATGGGTCCCCAAAAAGAATGGTAGATACTTGGGATACATTTAGTGTTTGTTTATTATTTCCAAAGTACTTGCATATATCACTAAAGCCTTTTGTAGAGCTGCAGTTGTACAATATTTGTAACACGTTTGCATAGAATTCTATAGCATCCAGGGTGCTTGTACTGGTTATATCATTCATAAATAGTGAAAAAGTACAGTGGTACACATTGGGCTTTAATTTCTCCAAGTCTTTTGGGTTTCTAATACCATGATGGGAATGGACCCCATTCCTACATCAAAATATGTTTGAAGTTCATGAAATTTGTATTGTTTCAGTCTTCGATGTTAGCCAAAAGCAGCACCCACAATGTGCCCAGAATTTACTCCTCCTGCAATTCATATGGAGCTACATGTATCTGTAGCATATCTAAGTGCAACTGTAAATTCTTTTTTTATGAGACCCCATTGCTCCTAGTACTATTGGAACTGTCTGGGCATCCTCCTTCCACATTTCTCTCATTTCTGCTTGCAAATCCTGGTATTTTATGACTTTGTGTCTCTCTGTAAATAAGACACTGTAATCACTGGGTGTAGCAATTTCAATGACTGATGTTATTTTTGTCTTTTCATGGACTACTACATCTGTTTTTCTCACATCTATTTTTGAACTGTTGGTAATGGGTGATCCCATGTAATATAACCTTCATTTTTCTCCATAAAAAAATAAAAGAAAATTAAAGAAATCCCAGTCCCTCAGAGCCACACGCTCCAGGGATCTAAAACTTGTCATCACAATGAACAAAACATGTTGGAGGGATAGGTTCCTGACCCAGAGACTCCCCATACTCTGGAATAGACTGCCCATTCATGTCAAGCAGAGCGCCTCCTTGGCTCTCTTCAAAAGGAACCTTGATGATTGGATGGGAGATAGGGAATTCACCCCGGGGATCAGTCACCCTGCTAGACAGGGGTCCAGGGAAGTAAATATTGTGGGAAGAAATATCCAGGGAATTGGTATGGTTAGGCTTGTATAGGCCCTAGGGCCGATAGCCTAGTACCAACCTATGAACCTATATAATGCCTTGCAGCTCTCATGTTTCCGGTGCTTCTCAACTACTTTAATATTGTAATGTTTGCACAATCCCCAGTGCAACGGTCTTGCCACATTATTATGCCTTTCAGTATACAGTCCTTCTGCCATTAGTGTATCACACCAAACAACAAGATGTATGAATGTTTACAGTTCTGTTTTACAAATCCTGCATTTGTCTGTTTCTCCGACATGTTCAATGGACTTTACAAACCAATGTGTATGTAAGCCACCAATATTACCTTTCATGTTTTGGTTTAAACTGACTTCTGTGGTACTCATGATGTGAAGGCAACTGAAGAGGGGAGTTGGTTTCCATTACATGTAGTAAAGGTTCTGTTATAAAGGTAGCTGGACATCCATTTGACAACTTATTTACTAAAATCTATTTTGTGAAGTTTCTTAACTAGTATTTTGTGATCTGTTCCTTCACTGGTTATAAAGCACAAAATGTACTTGATCTTTTATTCAAGACTCAGAAATATGGCAAGCCCCAAACTGTGAGAAACAAGCTTTTCAACAAAAAGGGAGAAAAAAGCTTTATTTTCAGTTGCACGTGTAGTGATCTGTGTCGAGATACTGCATTTTGTATTTTCCTGTATTTTTGTGTGTTTTAGCCAAAAAACATATCTGTTTGCATTTTTTATCTTGTTCTTGGGCCTAGATCTTGTAGCTTCATTTGCAGTTGTGGGAGAATTGAGCATTACTGCAAGATCTGATCATTGTTTATACATTATACTGCACTTCTACCTCCATAAGTAGAATTACTTGTAAAAACTAGCTGTTTGCATTTTGAACTTGGCCTAGGAGTTTAGTCTTGTAATTTCGTTCACAACTGTGGCAGAAGGGTTCATATTATATGATCGAACACTAGAAATAGCGAACGATCTATTATCGAACCCAAATGCACAAAACCACAAAATGTCGAAGGAATGGATCAGCGAATTTTTTCCCCAGGGAAAAAATTCACTGATCCAAAAGAAAAAAAATGTACAGGCAATATAAATTGGAGGGCTTCGCCCCCCACAACCCCCCATCTTAAATATGCCAACTTCAAGATCACACCACAGTGAAGAAAACAGCAAAATCCAGATAACGGCACAGCGACTTTTTTCACTGGGGAAAAAAATTGCTGATCCGTTCCTTCGATATTCTGTGGTTTCGTGCATTTGGGTTCGACAAATGAGCGTTCGCTATTTCTAGCATTCGCTCATGTAACAGGAATCCTGGCAGAATTGTGATCTCTGCTTAGTCTAGTGCCTTAGACTGTAGGTGGTATTGTAATAGTGGAATTATTGTAATTTTTTGCTGCAGGATTTGTGCTTCTACAGTTGTTTACATTCCAGTTTTGCTGTTGGAGTCTTATACTCTGCTTATCATTTGCTTGCTTTGTCTTTCTGTTTGTTACATTGCTACTATTTTCCCTTGTTCTTGTCTGCACCAATATCTGCTGACATATAAGTGTTACCATATTTGATGTTCCTACTATTTGTGCACTAATTAAAAGTTTTCCCTGCCACCACTGTAAAAGGTAATGTTTCTGAAATTCTACCCTACCTGGGGTCATTGTCCTGTAGCCCAGAGTCATAGGAATAACAGAAGTGTAACTTGCTATAGGTTCTGAAGCACAGAGCTCCTTTACTGGCTTTGTTGATTGGATCCCTCTCTATCTAATGTGCTATAACTAGCAAAGAGCTACAACCACCCAGGGTCTTTTCATTCAAGACTCTGGAAACTTGAATTGCGAGAAATGAGCTTTTCATCAAAAGAGATGAAAAAAAGCTGCTCTGAGCTGTCATCAATGCATTGCCACAGCTGGACTAGCTCTATAGTGGGTTGCCTATGCGAGAGTTATTTCTCTATAAGAGACTTGCAAATTTTACATAGCCTCAGAAATCCATGTCTAAGGCTCAGCTAATTTCTGCTAAGTGCAAATAAGCACACCTTGAGCTGCAGTATTCCCCTGACCAAATAAATATGCATTTTCCCATGCCTTAGGACTAAGCCCACCCAAACACTCTCTTGAACAAACCAAACTCCGAGCAGTTACATTCATACCTGCCCTTGAGTCATTCCTGTCAAAACCATGGACCAGCACTTGCCCAGAGGTAGCCAGCCTGATTGAGATGGTTATCTTGAGACTGAGTAAGAATCACCTCATGCTATCTGACAATCATCTAGTACTCAAACAGCATAATGCAGTGTGTGACAGATGTACGTATATAATATCCTGAGGGGCAAATATCTCACACACAAACTCGGACACCAAAACTGTCAGCAGTAAACCACACATCACACCCCTCAAAAGGCTATCACAAGGCACATATTCCATCATATGTTGAGGTTCTAAGACTTTCAGAACACAACACAGGTACAAACCACACTCAGCAGGTTAAGCCTACCACCTCACACAACACAAGGAGTCCCGAAGTCACAGATGCTGAGCCCATAGAGCAGGCATCGAACCAACCATTCTAGTTAAAGATGTTTCCATTGTAAGACACACATATGTGCCTCATACCAAGATGAGCAAGGAAACAGTGATGGTGAGTTGCTTGTCTGGTACCAGGATCTGTCAGATCACCCATGCACTCAAGTTCTAGCATAACACTAGTATAACTCTGTCATAGAACATGTGAGTGTCAATGACTTGAGATGTACCTCCCTGGAGTATATGAGCAGAGACATGATGGAGCTCTTAAGGTACGTGTCCCAGGCAGGTTTAAGCCTAGCACTGAGAAGCATTCTGCCTTCAAGGATGATGCTGTAATACGAGCAAAAAATAACGAACTTCAGTAATTGGCTAAGTTTTTGGTGTCATTCAAAAGTGATCTAATATTTGTCATCCTGGATGGATATGATTGACAGACCAAGCTGCTTCACCAGGGATGGCCTGTATCTGTCACCTGTAGGGTTTCAATTAGACATGGCCATTCCCACAGTGCCTTTTTTAGATGATGCCAATTGATAAACCTGCCAACATAGAGAAGCAAGGAAAGGAAAATGTGAAGGTGTTACTGATCAATGTTAGGAGCCTAAACAACTAAATAAATTCCACTCCTTACAAGCCCTCCTCACCCTGGAAGTTGTAGACATCTGTGTAGGGATGGTGACATGGTTTAAAAGGGCAGAGAGCACTCTGGCTGTGCAGGGCTATAATGTCTTCCATATGTTCAGACCAGCTACTGTGCAGGAACGGAAAAAAGGTGGAGGTGCCTTAATCTTCATCCAGAAGAGACTGTTATCAAGGCTGGTAAAGCATCATAATGCCCTAGATATTCTTCATGTTCAAATAATCATCTGAAAAGTCCTATACCATATATTTACTAGTTACAAAACTCCATCTATGACTCAAGAAAGCCACAATGCTTATCTACACAAAATAGACGCATTCAGCATTAAATCCAATACGATTTTCTTGGTTGATCTAAACTATAGACTGGGAAACTTGCATGACCACTATTGCATAAGCATAGAGATTCCTGGACTTTGTCAATTCAAATGCTCTGCAACAATTATTTAGAATACCCACTATGGGGAACAATACCTTTTATCTTGTTCTTAGTAATATGGTTGTATTTTGCATCATCCCTTACTAACATCTGTCACTTGTTAGGTCTGACCATAAAACCATCTCTTTCTAAATAAAACTGAAACCAGAGATTGCTTCTATCCATGGTACCTTCAGAAATTTCTCTAAGACAAACTATCTAATCTTAAATCATACATTAGCAAGCTTCATATCCCCACCAAATCTAGTTAACTCCACTGAATACACAAAAACATGCACCGCCACACTATCCCATCGTGTAAACAGCTGCACCCTACAGGAACAAGAGCAGGGCAAACCCTGGAAACAACCCCACATGGTGGAGCCATAATATCAACAAGCTGTACAATAAAAGGATGAACATTTTGAGCAAAAGTAAGAAGAATGCTAGAGCCCTCATCATCGAAATAAGCAAACAAACAACTCGGGAGTTTAATAAAATCCACCAAAAGTCAAATGTGGGGCTTAAACAGCCACCCAAGCTAAAGACAATTACAATGCCTTTTTCATTTATGTTCATAATCTTTGAAGCACAATGCTTCAATGCACTGAGCTGATTGTAAACAAAGTTACCTACTCTGAGACTGAAGATATAGATAATCTACTTGCTGATAAATTCAGTTGAAACTTTACCTTTCTCCTTTCTGTCTAGCCCACAAGATATACCTGAAACCAACTCACCTCCAGCAGTCACACAAGACCAAGTCCTGAAAGTGTTATCAAAATCTAAAAATACTACATCAGTGGATCCTGCCAAGATCCCTGGATGCATCCTAAATAACATGATGCATGATTTAGGGACCACCTAACAACAGTGTTGAACCTCTATAACAGTTTTGTATCAAGTGAATGGAGAGCAGCTACAGTCATTCCCCTGCATTAGTGTGGACCTTCCACGACCCAGGGAAAAACAGACCCATAATTCTTACCAACCTTATAAGCAAAACCATTGAAAGACTTATTATGGAACTAACCAATGAGTCATAGATTATTCCCAAACACTGGTCCTGCCTCACTTTGGATTCATCAATAGCAGGTCATGTTTACTCAAATCAGTGAATTTCTTTGAAAAAGTCACCAAAGGAATGGATGAAAGTAAAATACACACAACATACCTTGACCTGGTCAAGGCTTTTGACATATTCCCCTATTTTAGACAAGCTGAATAAACCTCTGCATCACCTACTGGATGCTAACTTGTTCACAGGGAAACTACCTTCAGAAAGAGACCAATCACCAGTGGAGTTTCTCAGTGCAGGGACCTCTCCTTTTTGGCATCTACTTTTCTTTGGTGATCATTCTACCTAATGTGTCTTTTAAATGTCAAGATTAGCAGTTTCTGTGTCAGGTGGAAGGTCTAATTTCATTGCAAAATGTTGGTGAAGCTGAGAAGCACCAAATGTTTTGTTGGGGATTTATTGCCCATAGAACACATCCATAAACTGACCGGAAATGTCTATTCCTGAATGTCTCACTTCAATCCCCATATACACCCATTTCTCCTAAGGTATCCTGTAGTGCTTTCAGCTGCAAGAGTAAATAAAATAAGGATGAGGAGAAGCATTTACACATACCCCTAAGTAGAAAGACTAAGGTATTGTATGAATTTGCTAGTGATACCTTAGCTAAACTTTTTTTTTTTTTTTTTTTATATAAAACCTTACTATCCAACAGATACTGTAATCCCACCACATCAGATAATAAATGGAAATCCAATTACTGACTCTCACCCCAAACTGGAGTAGCAAGACCAGCAACTTCAATACAGAGCACATTTATCTCACAAGATACTGAACATGAGAATTCTTCAGAAAACACGACATTCGTTGTGAAAAAGTACAGTTTTGTACCTACCATAAATGTAGATGTTCGAAGATCCACATTGCTGCAGTCCTTACACTTGGGTAGTCCGCTGTCCTCGGTCGGCCCGAATATCAAAGTATAAGGCTGACGTCGGTCAAGGCGCATTTGACTGACATCAGGACGTCAGGGTACAAATGCGCATGACCGACGTCATATCCTCAGTCTTTTCTTGCCCCAGATGTCAGAAGACCCTAAAAATAAAGGTCAAAACCAAAAGACAGCAAACAAACAACCAACCACCCTTGCACTAATTATATGTACAATATATACAATATACACAATATTTACAACCCAACCCACACAACCACCTCTAACTACAGAGGGAAGGAGGGAGGGTAAATTGGACTGCAGCAATGTGGATCTTCGAACATCTACATTTATGGTAGGTACAAAACTGTACTATGTTCTTCATCTCACATTGCTGCAGTCCTTACACTTGGGTAGAATCTCAAAGCAGAGGTAAGGGAGGATGGCCAAACTATAAGGAAGCAGGAGCTGCCAAAATGCCCTGCAAAACAGCAGTGGCAAAACCAGCCCTGGATTTAGAGTAAAGTGGTAGGTGATAATGCCTAGAGAAAGTATGCACTGAACTCAAAGTAGCTGCCTCCAAAATATCCTTGGTTGCCACCCCCCTCAAAAAAGCTGTCGAAGTGGCAGTAGCCCTAGTGGAATGAGGCCTAATCCCAGCTGGAATCTCCTTGCCATGATGGGAATAACAGAAAGCAATGCAAAACCCAATCCACTTAGAAATAGTTTGTTTTGACACAGGCTTGCCCTGAGAACTCAAAGCAAAAGAAACAAATAACTGCTGAGACTGCCTGAACCCTTTAGTTCTGTCCAAATAATATCGCAACTGCCTGTGTACATCTAAAGTGTGCAAAATCTTTTCCCCTTTATTTTGGGGATTTGCATAAAAAGTAGGCAAATGAATAGTTTGGTTTAAAGCCACACTAGAAACCACTTTAGGCATAAAGGAAGGATTAGTGCGTAAAGATACCCTATCCTTATGGAAAATCAAGAAAGGCTCAACCGCCATAAGGGCCTGTAATTCAGAAACCCTTCTTGCAGAGGTAATGGCCAACAAAAGGCAGTCTTCCATGATAAATATTTCAACTCAGTAGTAGCTGCAGGCTCAAAAGGTTGTAGAGTGAGTTTCTCCAACACAAAATTGAGATCCCAAGCAGGAGTAGGAGCTCTACGTGGGGTCTTATATTCTTTGCCCTCTAAGAAATTGCTTGAACAAAGGATGAGAAAACAATGGTGGGTCACAGTCATAGTGAGCTGAAATTGCTGCAGCATGAACCTTAATAGAAGAGAAGGACAAACCTTTGTCCAGTAACTCAGTAAGATATTGAAGAGCCACACTTAAATTAGGCTCAGAAACATCAAAATCCTTTGCTGCACTCCAAAATAAAAATCTCTTCCATTTATCTGCGTACACTTTCCTTGTACTAGGCCTTCTAGCTTCCAAAATCACATTCAAAACTTGTTGTGGAAGTTGAGACCCTCTATGGTTCAAAACAGAATATGCCAGGCTGTTAGGTGAAGAGAGTGAAGTTTGACATTGAGCAAATGACTGTCCTCCTGGGACAACAGGTGTGGAATCGAAGGCAAAGGCCATGGAGGCTTCCGTACCAGACTTCTCAGTAATGGGTACCAGTGCTGTCGAGGCCAATCTGGAGCTATTAAAATCATCCTTGGCTTGTCCTGTCTGACCTTTAGAAGTACCTTTGGGAGGAGAGGCAGAGGTGGAAAGGCATACACATGAAGATTGCTCCAATTGAAAGAAAGAGCATCCACTTTCCAAGCTGTGGGATGAAACCTTTTCGTGCAAAACTTTGGCAGCTGATGGTTTAGTGGAGAAGCGAACAGATCTATGTCTGGAGTTCCCCATGACACTGTCAATTTCTGAAATACATGAGGATCCAATTTCCACTCGTGGGGATCCATAATTCGTCTGCTCAACACATCTGCTAAGGAGTTCTGTGCTCCCGGCAGAAACCTTGCCTGAAGATTGAGCTGTAAACTGAGAGCAGTCTCCCACAAAATCATTGCTTGCCTGCATAGAGGATAAGAATGTGTTCCCCCTTTCTTGTTGATGTACCACATGACAGTTGTGTTGTCTGTTAGAATCAACACCTGCCCTGGAAGAAGTAAATCCTTGAAAGCTATTAATGCAAACTGGACTGCTAACATCTCCTTCAGGTTGATATGTAGATGTTGTAGTCTGGCAGGCCACTTGTCTTGTATCCACTTTCCATTTAGATGAGCTCCCCAAGCTTTGTCTGAGGCATCTGTCGTTAGAATCTGACTCGCCTCTGGCCGGGTCACAGAGAGTCCCTTGTTTAGGTGACATTCCTGAGCCGACCACAAAAATTCCTTTTGAATGCAAGGTATTATTTGAATGACAGTGTCCAGATCCTGGCAGTGCTGTGTCCATACATTTTTGAGATACCATTGCAGCTTCCTCATATGCAGTTTGGCATTGGGAAGCACCAGAATACAAGATGCCATGAACCCTAAGGCTTGAAGGACTGTCCTTGCAGTCAGCCCGGACTGATGAGATAGTTGATGGAAGTAAAGGGAAAGATTCTTTTGTTTGTCCGGGGTCAAAAAGGCCATCTGGGATGCTGTATTCAGTCTTACACCCAGAAAGCACATGTCCTGAGAGGGTACTAGACTGGACTTTATTTCATTCACAGAATACCCCAGGCATCTTAGCACTGCTATCACATATTCCAAATGATGAAGAAGCTCTTCCCTTCCTTGAGCCAGAATCAGGCAATCGTCCAAATAAGGATAGATCTGTATTCCTTTTAGCCTGAAGAAAGCTATCACTGGAGCCAAAACTTTCGTGAACACTCTGGGCGCAGTAGATAAGCCAAAGGGCAATGCAGAGAACTGATAGTGAGAAGTCCCAGCTCAAAAACGCAGATACTTCCTGCAACTTAGTCTGATAGGAACATGAAGGTAAGCCTCCTTGAGATCCAAAGTTACCATCCAATGATCTTTGCCCAGCAGAGATAAAAGCTGTTGTAACGTCAACATTTTGAACTTGGGAATGTCCAGATAAGTGTTGAGGATAGATAAATCCAAAATTGGTCTCCACGTGTTCCCCTTCTTTGGTACTAGGAACAGGCGAGAATAAAATCCTAGGCCCACTTCTGGCATAGGGACCGGCTGTATGGCCCCTAGTTGAAGTAACAGAGAAATTTGCTTGTGAGCCTCTATTCTTTGTTGAGGAGGAACGTCTGGCATGCCTCTGAAAGGAGGCAAGGTATGGAAATAAAACCTGTAACCGTGGTGTATGATATCCAATACCCATCTGTCTTGGGTAATTAAACTCCAATTTTCTTTGAAAAGTGCCAACCTTCCTCCCAAAGGTGCTGCCAGACGAGAAGGCTCTGGCAGCTGAAAAGGTAGGTCATTGGGTCTGTTTACGAAAGGACTGACCCCTGCCCTCACCTGAAGACTGTGCAGGAGAACTCCCTGTTCTAGACCTGAAAGAGCCCTGAGCTCTGCCCCTACCACGTCTAGATCTACCCCTAGACTGGGAATCATAAGAAGGATACGTCCACCCTCTAGTAGGCCAATTTCTACTAAACTTTGGAGGCTGAACCTGCAAAAAATCTTTAACAGTCTGCATAGACTTAGCCTTGTCTTCCATTTTCTTTAAAACTGCCTCAACAGGAGAACCAAACAACACATCAGATTGTAAAGGAGCATCTAAAATCCTTGTTTTAACATGGTCAGATAAATTTTGATCCCTCAGCCAGGCATGCCTGCGAAGAACTGACCCAGTGGCAGCCACCCTAGACGAGGCCTGTACAACATCAAAACCACATTGCAAAGAATGCTTACCCACCTGTTCAGAAACATGTACTAAATCTTGTAACTCTTTACAATCAATACCTTCCGCCAGAGCATCAACCTTAGACTTCAATTGTGAAAGGAGATAGTTTTGGTATTTCAACATGTGAAACTGGCAATTCAAAGCCCTCATAGCTAGAGTGGAAGAAGTATAAACTTTCTTTCCCCATCTATCCAAGGCCCTGGCCTCTTTATCTGCAGGAACCGGATTCTTGACAACAGAAGCCTTAACACCTTTAGGCCCCTGGCTAACAATTTCTGGGTCTGCCCTAGGACTCTTAAAAGATACTTATGAGCTTCAGGCACCCTGTAATACCTATCCGGTTTAACAGGAGCAGGAGGCAAAGAATCAGGATTAAGAGAAGCCTCTGTAAAAACATCTTCCACTACATCCAAAACAGGAGGTATAGCCAAAGGCCTATGCTGGGGTAAAACAAAATTCCCTAAGCCTTTTCCTGGAATCAGAGAAGTCCTGACCTTCCCACTTAAAATGCTCCCTCATGGAATGAAGAGTTTCTGAAAAGAAAAATCCTCAGGAGGAGAAGCAGAAGGAGTAGAATCATCCACATCAGAATCAGAATAAGGAGAGTACTCCTGCAAGTCTTCAGCCGAAGACTCTGAAACATCCAAGCCTGCTCAAAACTCCCTAGCTCAGGCTCCACCCTAGGTCTCTTATCAGGAGGGGCAAAGAACCCTAATCAAAGTAATCAAATCTTCTGCCATTTTAAGCATATGCTTCTTGGGCACAGTTCCAGAAGAACTAGGGGTGACACCAACTGAAGCTAAACCTGGCCTGCCTCTAGGAGAAGCCTTGGAAACAGAAGGAGAGGGCCTAACCACCCTAGGCAGGGAGGGGAGTATAGTAACCTGAGAAGCCCCATCACCCTGACCTGCCTCCTGAGAGGCCACATCCTGCAATAACAAAGTCTCTCCCTGGGATCCCAAAGAAACCTCCGGTGGAACCACCGGCTCCACCGACACCTCTAAAGAACCGGCGTCCGGTACGGATGGTTCTTCTAGCCTAGGCTTCACTGCTTTGTCCTTGCGCTTCTTCGAAGAAGCGGGCGTCGGAGCATCCGGCGGCATTTTATAATTGCACCGCTTCCGAAGACTAACCTGGCACAATCTAATCTCCTCTTTATAGTGCGCTTATTGAATCTAGCACAAGAGCGACACCCAACAACGTCGTGCTCAGGCCCTAAACAAGGAATACACAAAGTATGATAGTCTCTATGCGGTATCTGTTTCCCACAAGAAATACAATTATTCACTTTTTCTGACATCCGGTAAACCACTGAGGCAAGAAAAACTAAAATATTCCCCAACGGGTACTTAGCCAACTTTGACTCGGTCTGAAACTCCGAAATCGAAAAATTTCAGAACGCCAACCGGCACTTGCAATACTGCTTCTGCATCGGACCATGCGGCAAAAAAGACTGAGGATATGACGTCGGTCATGCGCATTTGTACCCTGACGTCCTGATGTCAGTCAAATGCGCCTTGACCGACGTCAGCCTTATACTTTGATATTCGGGCCGACCGAGGACAGCGGACTACCCAAGTGTAAGGACTGCAGCAATGTGAGATGAAGAACATCATTTACCTAATATATCAGTCACATGATTACCTCTTATCCAACCACTTCCTCAATACTCTCTTGCTTCCTTATAATTTAAATACGTGACAGGATTTTAAAACGCTTAAAGTAATACAATATCTCTTCTTAAGAAAATTACACTTTTGAATTAATACTAACTGATGACTTTCTAAGCTATTTCTTTAACTTTAAAAAAATTGTTGTAGGAAGATATTGACAGGGAGGTGGCAGGCCAGCAGTGAGCCATACAGAGCATTACTATAATACTATTTTTAACTACATTTTTTTTTACCACAGCTGTGCCTGCTAATGGTCTATTGTAATCAGTGTACTGCCCGGCAGGGGCGTCCCGTGCTATTGGATTGCAGGACTGCAGCCCCCCCAGCTGTAAAAGAAAGAAGAAAGACCCCAGCTGTAGAAGAAAGAAGAAAAAACTAAATAAAAGGACAAAAATCACGGACCTTCGCACATGCGCACTCTCGGTATTTCTGACATCCAGGCTGCTGCTGAACCAGCATGCGCAGAGCTCCAAACTGATTCAGCAGCAGTCCAGATTAGAAACACAGCAGTCAAGAGCATCCCAGAAGTCTATGCAGTTAGTTATAACTGCATCGACTGGATAGGGATCGGACTGCAATGTCCGCAGGCTGGCCTGCTCTAGCAGGAAGGAAGGACGTCACTACGGGAGCTTAGCGAGTGGAGCTATACAGCAACGGAAGGCCCTGGAACCCATGTAAGTGTATTATTACAAGCAATGGTGTGTGTGTGTGTGTGTCTAAAGTAGCTTTGCAGCTTATTGCACAGTGGTATCCCTCATAAAATAGTACTGTATAGGTGCACAACACTTGTTTGAGAATCACAGCCATTGTTAGCAACATAATGCACCAGGACTAGAGCTACGTCAGAAAGCAAGAGTAAGTGTGGAAACCACTGTATAAAATTGCACTTGATCTTAGTCAGAAGGCAAAGGGAGATGATATATGTAATGAATGACAGTGCCAAACATGAAAAACCCTATGCTGTGATGCCTAACAATATTTTAGTAGTGGGTCCTGAATGCAGCTATGACATTTTGCCATGCACTTTATACTAGAGAAGTTATAAAAGGTGAGAATCCCATACTAATTCGGTAATCTAGCTACTATTTCTGTTTCTCTATCTATATCTATATATCTATATATATATATATATATATATATATATATATATATATATATATATATATATATATCACTCTGTATTTGAGAGAAAAAGTTTGTAGGTAAGCTAATGTGGCATGGTGACTAGGATCTCCAGCATCATGGTTAATCAAAGGGCTTTGGGGAAGTTAAAAGAATTTAAAAAAATGAAAAGAAATTATAGTACCTGGAACTTCCCATTGCTCTGAATTCATACATAAGTACACAAACTGTTGCAGCTAAATGTGTTTAATATAATACTGCACTTTAGGATCAGGCAGTCTTATTCCCACCTGAGTTATAGGATAACTTGAGTCTCTGCATACTGTACAGACCCTAGCACCTTTCCATATTAATTTAGAACCTTTTTTATGATTTGTTAAAAAAAAACAGAATCTGTGTAAACCCCTTTGGTAACATACATAACAGGTTAGATATGTCATTACTGCCATTTTAATCTCATTGACCACCCTGCAAACCATAAAGCTGGGTAAGCTACATTTATAAGTCATGAATGATCACTTCCTTAACTACACCTAGACATGGGCAATGCATTTAGCTGTTCATGTATGGAGGAATCCAAAGGCATTTAGAATTTGGAATCTGTCTTGGGCCTCACTGGGTTGGAAATTTATTCCTCAAGGGCAACAGGCACTTTATTTGTAGATGTAACAATGACATATAAAGTTTTTGCTAGCAGCAACCTCTTCATTAGTTACAGATCTCTTTAATGTGGAATTATTTAGTTGACTTTTACTTCTTCAGAGATTGCGCAAATTTACTGATACTGGTGGACTGTAGACGTTTGAGTAGACTTTTATGATGGAAATGTTCTGAATTGGGCAGTTTTGTCATTATTGGTACATGCATTTTGTTTCACTGTTTACTGGAAACATAGGTTCATAGGTTCATACTAGGCTATCTGCCCGAGGGCATTTACAAGCCTAGCCCATAGTTTTGTGGCTTACGCCACCCCTTTAGTATGGGGAACTATACCCATTATTTTGCTGTGCCTCTGTCGAGCAGTGACACTGAGGTAATCCCTGGGGTATATCTGCGATCTCCCATCCATTGGTCAAGATTTCTCTTGAACAAGGCCAATGAGGTGCTCTGCCTCACATATACCGGGATTTTATTCCACAGCATAGGGAGTCTTTGGGTGATGAATCTATCCCTCCAGCACGTCCTATTAATAGCCGTGTCGAGGTTTAAGTCTCCCGCCCTTGTGGCTCTGACGGATCTAGATTTTTTGAGGTGAAGCATATTCATCAAATCTGGGTTTGACATGGCCTTGTATGTTAGGCAAAGGTCACCTCTGAGCAAGCGGTAAGCGACTGAATAGAGCTGGAGTTCTTTCAGTCGGGCAGCATAGGACAGATGTTAGACACCCTTTATCCTTTTGGTGAGGAACTTTTGTGGCCTCTCCAGCTGCTGCAAGTGTCAGGTCAGATACATTCCGAATGGGGCATTGTACTCAATCATTGGTCTGATGAGTGATGAGTATAGGGAGACTATGACCTCCCTTGATCTAGATGAGAATCCCTTCATGATAAGGTGGGCAATGTAGAAGGTCTTCCTAACTACTTTAGCTACATGGGTGTCGAATGACAGACTACTATCAACCTGGGTCCCCAGGTCCCTGATAACTTCTTCTGTGCTCAGTGGATTGCCACCTATTTGGTAGCTAGGGGTAACCTTGTTTTTCCCGAAGGGTATGACTATGCATTTTTGGCATTTAACTTTAGGCCATGGCTCTGGCACCAGTTATCCGTTTCTGTGAGACCCTTCTGAAGGATATCTGTGTCAGATGTGTTTTCTACTATGGCGCCAGTTTGCAGTCATCTGCAAACTTTGTCAGCCATAACCCTCCTGTGTTTGCTTGTACTTGGAAAAGTAGATGCCAAACAAGAGTGGGCCCAGGACTGAGCCCTGTGGTACACCACTTGTGACAGGCTTTGAGTCTGACATGGCGCCAGCAACTCTGACCCTGTGGGTTCTGTCACTCAGCCAGTTTGCAACCCATCTTGTGATGTATGGGTTAACATTTAAGCTGATGAGTTTTTCAATGATACCCGAGTGGGGTATTGTATCAAGGCCTTCGCCAGATCGAGGTAGGCTGTATGGACTGCCTTTCCCTCATCAATGGCTTTGGTGACTGTTTGAAAAAGTCAACCAAGTTTAGAAGGCATGATCTGCCTTTGACAAAGCCAAACTGGGATGGATCCAAAGTCTGCAAATTCCCTATGTCTTTATTTATGAGGTCCATTATGATCCTCTCCATGGCTTTGCAGATAAGGCTTGTCAAGCTAATGGGCGGTAATTTCCAGGGTCGGTGGAGGCACCGCCTTTGTGAAGTGGGACCACAGTTGCAGTGCGCCACTCCTGGAGTATCCAGAGGTAAGACTATGATTAAACAGCTGTCCTAGCTGTGGGTTTAATTCCTCGTTGAGTTCATGGAGCACACAGCCGGGGACACCATCAGGTCCCATGGATGCTGTGTTTTTGCTTTGGAGAGAGCAGTTCTCACTTGGGCGTTGGAGATGTTTGGGGGCTGCAATCGCTTGGTATAGATATCTCTCCTTTGGGGAGGGGAGAAGTTTGCACTGAACCTGTCAGCCAGTATGTTGGCAATGTCTGTAGGATCAGTAATCTTCACATCATTTTGAACTAGTTCTGAGCATATCTGGGAGTTTCCTCCCAGGTTTCTAACATAGCTAAAGAAGGCCTTATGATTGTCTTTTGAGTCTTTAGCTATTTTTCTCTCAAAATTTGCTTTGGATGATTTTATGAGAGCTCTTAGTTTTTACTTATAGTGATCAAGGGTGTCTTACCTTTTAAGGATTTTGCTCTATCTTGTAGTAGCTTCCTCCTTTTGTTGTAGAGTTTGTTTATGGCTGGGGTCCACCAGACTGGACGCTTGCCTTTGGTACAAAGAGTCTTTGTTTTGCTTGGGATTGCCTTATCCATGCAGTCCTGCAGGTGCTGGTAGAAGGCATTTGTAAGTGATTCAGCGGCTTGAGTACTGTTTTCCGCTCGGGGCCTTAAAGGAGACCACACTAGTCTTTAGAAGTGTGAAGTCGGCTTTAGAAGTTCTTTACTGTGGTCTTTTTATTTCAGGTGGGGTGGGATGAGGACCTCCAGCGAGATTAGTTTGTGATCTGATCTCACCAGTGAGGGGTATACTTCCGGTGTTGAACATTGTGCTCCCATGTTCGTGATGATGAGATCAAGTATGTTTTCTCCTCTTGTGGGGATGGTGACTAGTTGTTCCATGGCATTTGAGTTTATGAATTCCAGGAACTTTTGGGCTAGGGTGTTTGGGCTTGAGTAGTGTTCCCAGTCTATATTAGGGTAATTGAAGTCACCTAGTATGATGGTGTTTGGTGATACATTTATCCCTCTAGTGTTTTCAGGAAGGCCATGTGAGGTTCCTGAGTTTGTGAGGGTGGCCTGTAACATGCTACAATTTGCAGAGCAGTCTTGCCTATGGTTAATTGCACCTGGATGGCCTCCGATGCATCGTGCGTTGCCACCAGTCTTGAGGTGTGGGTGTCCTTGATGAATATGGATACCCCCCCCTCCTTTCTTGGTATTGTCCGGATTTTGGGGCCGGAACGCATGATAAGAGGTAAAATCTGATAGTGCTGGGGTGCTCTCAGGAGCCTTGAACCAGGTTTCTGTCACTGCACAGACATCGATGTTCTCCATACTGAGAAGGGCCTCGAGTGCGTGCATTTTGAGATTTAGACTTCTGGCATTGAGCAGCATTACCCTTAGTTTTTTTCCTTTTTTGTGTTCTAGGGTGGTAGGTTTAGAATTTGAGCCTTGCCTAAAAAAGGCACTATGGGGGTGGCAAGAGCCTTTGCCAATATCCGGAATCCCAGGAGTGACAGGTGCAAGCCATCCCTTGCGAAGCAGCGTGGCTTGTCCAGCATGTCATCCCAGGCAGACAGACATTGGATCCCCTTTGAATGACACCAGAGTTTAAGCCAATTGTTAAAGCTGATCATCTTATCTCTGTATTGTGGCATCATTCTTGGTGAAGGTAGGATACTGCTCAAGGTCAGGGTCATACCTGCCTGGGCTACATAATCAGAGAGCTCCTCAATGTCTCTCTTCATGTAGTCCAAGGAGGTACGTCTCAGGTCGTTTACACCAGCGTGGACAATGACTGAGTTGTATTTGTACCTGCTGTTGAGAGACCTGAGTGCTTGCGTTATGTGGCGGATTCTAGCGCCCGACAGGCAGCTTACTGTGACCTTCTCCTTACTCAGTCTGGTGAGCGGGACGTCAGTGTGTCTGACTATGGAGTCACCAATGACTAGTGTGTCTGGCATTGTGTTTGGCCTTAAGGGCTGTGACTGTTTGACACTCTGACTGTGAGGTCTATGTGTTGCAGGTGTTGTGTTCTGAGGTGGTGGTTGTTTGGGTGTCTGCTTTGGTGGCCTCTGCTGTTTTGGTAGATTTTTGATCAGAGCCGAGTATGTCTTTGTGTGTTTATGTGTATGATTTGAGGTTGTGATGGTACTATGTGAGACTGGGTCTATAGTGTGTGTGGTAACCTTCTCCTCCTGACTGGTCTTGCCAGTCCTATGTTGAGAGAGCTCAGCCTCCAGTTTGGCCGTATAGTTGCATCTCTCGCATGTATTTGTGTTTTGTGGGAGGAGGAGAGGGTTGTCTGTGTACATGAGGCAATTGTAACATTGCCTCAATATTCCCAGGTTCACCAGCTGAGCAGGAGAGGACACTAGCAACTGATCCCTCGGCATGCTAGAAGGACTAGACAAAAAAACTTTAAAAGAGATTCCGGGGGACGTGGGTGACCGAGAAATGGGGGTTTGCCTTTTTGGGGTGCTATCTATAAGAGTGCCGTATCAAGGTAATAAGTACTGTAGGAGCAAGTGCTAGGTTTAACAGATAGAGAAAAGTCTACTTGGAGTCAAGTAGAGATGATCTTTTAGGTATTAGAGAAAGTGCTAGTAACAGGGATGCTTAAAGGTAAGATTGAAAAGAATGCACTCTGCAGTGTGCACTAGAGAAGTTAGATATGAAAGTAGGTAACTTGAGTTTTACCTGTTTAAAAGTTAAGGTTTAGTGGAGAGTTACTATTTTAAAACAGCAAGATGGACTGACAGGGTGGTTACTTTTGTATTTTGGTACTATGAAATACTGTAAGATGGCCAATAAATTTAAATAATTGAAGGGTGGGATTTCAAAAGTGATGGTTTTGTGATTACTCACATAAGCCAGTGAAAGTAGAGAGAAATGAGATATATGGTCAGATTAACATAAGAGGCGGGCAACTAGAAAGACAGTGGTATTTAACAAGACAACTTAAATGGGTGGGAGGGAGGAAAAAATTCTGCCTGACTCAGAACAGAGAGAGCTGTGGTCTCTTTTGAAGTTTTAATATGCTGTTAAAACAGAATGCAAGCAAAACACAAGGTAAAGAAAACAAACTACAGTATTCAAAATATAGAAAGGCAATACAGAAATACAAAAAATAACAGCAAACTAACCTTTCCTTCACAGCAAAGTGTAGCAGAGTCTGGATGAGCCTTTCTGGTTCAAAATAATAATATAAATTTAAAACGCCGTCTAACAACTGTACTGTATTGTACAATGAATATAATTTAATACACTCAGGAAGGTGTGTCAAAGAGCACGTGTATGTTTCTTGTGCAAGCGGCCTTTGAAAACAGTCCAGAGTTAATCTTTATCTGCCACTGGTAAAATGTATTTTCTTTGAATGTGGGTTTCAATGCTGTTTCAATGAATGTGAGTTTCAAGGGCAGAGAAGTTTTAATGCTAAGTCTGTTTTCATTGTGAGACTGCATTGCTTTGTTTAGCAGATGTCCGTGTTTGTGCTATAAAATGCAAAATAAAACTTTCAAATGAAGTCCAAATCATCGTAGAAGTAAAGCAGTATGCACATTAGTGTTTATGGTAATGGGGTGAAATAGCCAAGTAATGGTTCATTGGAATGGCTGTAGGGGGGAGACTCCATTCGACCATGATTTTGTGAGGGGGAAGGACGGCAAACTCAGACAGCCCCGGATGAACTATACCTCTCAAATGTCCAGATTTTCACAGAATGAAGATTTTTGCTTCTTATTTTTGGTTTGTTCCTCATAAAATTTGTGGTTTTCTGGCAAATCATTTAGGAATTAAGTCACTAAATAATGACAGACACGGAGTTTCAGACTTCATAGACTTCAGAAAAATGCATGCTAAAGCAAGACCTGTTATATTCTATCAACTGTCTCAGTTTATACAAGATCAATTTTTAGTACTGTTTATATGTTCCCCCAAGAGGTACGTGCAAATAAATTAATTTACAGAATTAGTCATATCCAAACCTCTCAACTATCCCCACTTTTGGCTCAAAATGTTGCTCTTCCCCTAATAATCCCTCCGCAAAATGGCAATTTTGGAAGAAAACATGGAGGGTTTACAATTAATAAATAACTGTAATAAGAGTTATAGATTACTTTTATTTCAGAAATGCATGTAAATTTTTTTATTTTGTCAGCTGCTCAAGTTAGTTAAAAAGTGTCCCTTCTTTGACAGGTTCCCAGCTGTATTGTGTGGCTATTTTATATTTTTGCATCACATTTTTGGTCCATTTTTCATAAAATTGTGTGTTTTTTGGCAAATTAGTGGCAAATCATTAAAGACTGAAGTTAGAAAATAATGACATACATTTTAGTTTCAGATTTCATACCCTTCAGAAAATTCATACTAATGCAACACCTACTATTCTATTATCTTTCTAAGTTTATAAGAGTAATATCTAAAAATTGTCCTTATTTTTGGGCCTTTGTCCCACTTCTATGTATGGCTTTGTCCAGATGTCTTGCTCTGAGATTGTGAGGTATGACAAATGTGTCAGGGCCATCACAGTCAGCCAGAGATATTTCAAATCGTGATATACATGTTGCACCCCACTTCCCATGTAGTGACTCTGGATTTTTCCAAGCAAGGCAAGGAGCAGTTATGCAGTGTAAATGTGCAGCGTATCCCCCCATCCAAGGTAGACACAAGTACTAGAGTGGCTTTTCATCTGTCCTTGATTTCTGCAGAATGGTCTGGTTTCTGTCATATTTTTTGTACTGTTGATTTATGCTTATTACTCAAAGTGCCTGTTGCTCTGTGTTTAAGTAGCAATGCTTTAATGACCATCAGGTAAGCTTGTCTGAGATTGTAAGATGCAAGTAAGCTTTAATAACCATACTGTTAAAGAACTGCCAACACTGAAAGCCTTTCTGTTGTTGCCATGCAGAGAATACTTACATAACTAGATAACGTATAAGCCTTGGGTATTGAAATGCATATGACAGTATTTGTAATAAAGGACAGGATTACATTATTTTAAGAAGCTCATTACATTTGTTGGAGACTTGCAGTTATCTTTGAAGGCTTTACCTGTAAACTAAACAGAATGCCAATCTATCATGTGTGGTCCATAACCTGTGCAGTAATCCTTTAAGCAATGTATCTTGAGCTTGTTTCTTGTTTGCTTTTCATTTTTTACTTTGATCATGTTTTCTCCATAAAACAAGTAGATAGTTGTCAGGCAGCAGGTCTTTTTTGGATAAGAAACATTTTTACAAGTGGGGGTAACACAGAGATTGCTACTTTCAGCATGCTACTTGGTACTTTAATAAAGCTGAATATAAATTATAATTAGAACTGCAGTGCAATGAGAAGTGGTTTGGGTTGACTGCTGCTTGTTTTTCTTATACTTGATTTTGACTGGCATTCCAGTAATGTATTTAAAAAGTAATTTATTTTTTCATGCCTCACAACCTTTTTGTTTCCATCTAGATATTAAGTAAGTTGCTATGCAGCCAATGCATTGAAATATTTTTTTCTTCTACACTTCATTTTGTCTTGATTGGACTCCCATAATGACGGTTTGGCACCCAGGGCAGCATATTTAATTAAAGTTACAGTTTTTGTGGTTTTGAGCATAGCTCCACTCCTTTCTAGTTGGCCACACCCCTTCCCATTGACCCCACCCATTCAGCTGTCTCCTGCAGCTCCCCTTTGATTTGAAGTCACTAGCCGCCACTGCTGCCCGGGTAAACAAACTAAATAAAATAAAAATTACCACTCCTTTTTCTATGGGACTACTGGCTCAATTCCAATTATTGATATATCATGACTAATTTATTTTAGCAATAAACCAGCTGCAATATGTATTTTTTTTTATACTTGTACATTTTTTTTGAAAGGCTAAACTAACTGAAATCAGTAAAGGATGACAGGACATGCATAGCAACATTACTGGCAGTTTTGGCAATGCTTTAAATAAAATTTGCAGTATTTTGTATTTAGATATCATAGTTAAACTATTGTAATTAGATATGTTTTTTCTGAGTTTGGCATTAGAAGCACGAAGAGGGTTCGGTTGAACCCATTTCAGTCGAAGTCTGGAGGCCGAAGGGTGACATTGTTGAAGTATGAATCTCGCCCCCATCTCAACTCATGTTAAAGGCCGTTTCGAGATTTATGGCGAGTCATATTTCGACAATGTCGGAATTCGACATTGTTGTTTTAGCGGAAGTGGGTCGGTAATTCCATCATTCAATGGAGTCTGGTTCGACCTTCTCATGGAAAACCTTTTCTCTGGCAGAAACACAATTTATCACATCTGCAGAGAAATACAAAAGTGTAAAAGAAAGCTATTTTTAAACAGTCTATACAATTTTTTTTCTTTTACAGGTTATCAGAAAGTATGTTATTAACATTTTCATATTACATGATAGACAGTCGTTTAATTTGTTTTCAGTCACACTCTACTTATGTGGAGCTCTGCATCATATACTCCAGTGGAGCTAGAAACATGAGGAATATACTTGTTACAGTCTCTCACAAATATTTTAATGTCTTAACTTTGAGGTTCCATTTCGCTTGTTATTTATCCTCCCTCTGCCAGTTTTAATAAACCATTTGATTCCATGTCCCTTTACTACCTCCAACTGCATTGCAGCTTCATCGTTCCTATCCTTATCTCTTATCTTATCCGTGTGTAAATCTCCATTATTGTTCACTTCTTACTGACCAGCACTGCTGCAAACCTGTTCAAGGTGGTCACTTCAGTAAGAGAGAGCTGCTAAGTAGACTTCTTTCTGATTCTGGGGGATCCAAACTCTTCTGCTAAATCATCTGCTATCACTGGGCTTTTAAGGTGCTGGGAGTTGGGAAATGCAGAGATCACCCCCCCCCCCTCCATCTAACATGAGATCTCCTTGGAGCAGTCCCTCTGTGTTGTCACAAAGGCAGGGTCTGAGGGAACCACCTGCACCTTAGCCATCAGATGTTTACTTTGTAGGAAGTAAAGAGCTGCATCTGGTGAGTTATGCACCTGTGTCAGGTCTTGTAGATCTGATAATTAAGTTGGCAGAGAATTAGAAGTGTGAAGGCATGACAGTTTTGTAATAGAGTCACCACAGCTGCAAAAGATATGTACTCTTATTTGTATTGTTGTGGTAGAGTCCTGCAACAGTTTCCACCACAATAAAAGTTGCCACTCCTTAGCTACCCCTAGACTCCTATCCTTGTCTGAAATGCAGCAGTTTGAATATTATTTGCCTGGGTAGGAAACCTGGACTTGAGGGCTGGTATTAGTGATCAATGCACTCTCCTGGAAGTGGTCAGGCTTGGAATCAAGTTCATTTATAAAATCATCCTTCAAGAGTTCCAGCAATCCTTCCCTTACATGGCTTTTGGAAAAACTGCTTTAGCAGAGGTTATTCGTTCATTAATGATTTTGTGTGTCTCCTGTTTTGACTAAAATGTCATTCATGTCTTTATCTTGCCAACTACTTGCAGTGTGCAATGCTGTAGCTGCACCACCTGGATATTTATTTCTGATTCTGTACACACAGTCTTTGCCAAATGCTCATTCAGAGCTTGTGTGCCTGTTTTTCTGCTTTGTTTGTGGTTGAATCCTCCTCCAGTTTGGGCACCAATGATGTTAAAATTATCTATTTTTGTGTCTGCTGCCTATTCTGAGCCACTGACCCACTCTTGCTGTTTCCTTCAGCCATGCTGCCCTCGCAGACCTTTAAGTTAGGCTACCACTAGCTCTCCTCTCATTCAGTTTAGTTGTGGATTCTAGTTTTCAGCATTTATGAATTATTTCATTACTTCAATGCATTAGATAAAGGACTGCGGTGGTGGTGCTGCGGTAGCGTTGTCGCCTCACAGTAAGACGTTGTCCTGTTCAGTTCTCAGCTAGAGCGTCTTCTGTGTGGAGACATGCGTGAATGGGCGTACCTTCATTGAAGGTTGTGCGTCAGAGCTGGCAACTCGGCACGTAAAAATCTATTCCCAATCATTAGCGGACCGGAGTTCCGCTGTAGCGACCCCTAACCGGGAAAAGCCGAAAGACACAACAAATGCATTAGATAAAGGAGTAGGGACAATAAGTAATAAAATATCCAGAAAGCCATGGATCTTAATGAAGACACTACTGACTCCTCCATTTCTATGTCATACCCTAGCCACAAGTCATATATACTGTATCTCTCAACCTGTAGTCTTCAAAATGTGGAAAAGCATTCCTTACCATATGAAAGAATGACAAATACGTACAAGAAACTTTAACAAGGAAGGTTGCAGCATGCTAAAATATAATGATTTATACTTTCAAAATGTCTAATTTAAGGAAAATTAATGCTCAGAACTATTTACTACAGATTTTTGCTTAAAACCTAACACTGAATATATGACAATTATTTTAATGTGGAACAAAGAATTTTATGAAGCAAAATTGACTGCTGAAAACTGAAGTGCTTTTTAGAGGTATGGCAGCCACATAACTTGGACAATGCATAACTGACTTCTCAGATTTTCTTTCTGATTCCGCTTTAACAAACAGCCCTCTTCCACTGATGAACCACAAATGCTTTTCAGTGGAGACAATCGACTCCCATGCTATGAACTTTTCTATTATTCTATGACCACAAATGGGTATTTAATCATGGCATCAAATTTCAGGAAAGTCCCAGGAGTGAGAGTAGGCTGCTGGGTGGCTTTCAAGCTATTTCCCTAATGCTTATACATATTGTTGGGCCCAGCTGTGAGGAATATGAAGCATTACTTTATTTCACCAGTCTCTCAACCTGACTTAGTGGAAAAATAACTGTGTCCTAACATTTGAACCCTCAGCCAAATGTAAGAACTTAAATATTTTTAGTAAAATGTATGGATAAACTGTTATAGCCTTTGTACTGTAGATCATAGACAGGATAAATGCGTGTTTCAAAAAATGACCCTCCTTTGTCTTAAATGTATATGGGTCAGTGTGGTATAAAAGGCATTACTGCATGTTGACACCTGGTTAGAAATGCTGTCTCTTTCCTCTGTCAAAACTATGTTTACAATGTGAAACAGCTGGAGGAAACACTGCATTGCATGGCCTTCTTTGCTATGCTCTTTTATTGTTTGCTTTTTATGTGATATGGTTGTATACGCTGCTAAAGAAAAATAATAAATTGTGTCTGCTCAAAGATAATTTATTGTATTACATTTGTACCATATACTCGACTGACAAAATCTTCTTCTTCTTTCGGCTTTTCCCGGTTAAGGGTCGCCACAGCGGATCAACTGTCCGCTCATGACTGGCAATCGAGTTTTACGGTGTCAAGTTGCCAGCCTGGTGCCCAACCTTCCACAGAAGGCACACACACGCACAGGGTTAATTTAGAGTATCCAATCCACCTACAGCATGTCTTTGGTATAAGGGAGGAAACCGGAGCACCCGGAGGAAACCCACGTGACCACAGGGAGGACCATGCAGACTCCGCACAGAAGGCACCCCAGCCGAGGGTCGAACCAGAGAACCTCTTGCTGTGAGGCGGCAACGCTAACCGCTGCACCACCCACACTACCTCTAATTGTGAGATTCTTTCAACATGCTGACTCTGAATTCCATTCTGTATATAATGCATGTGTGTGTGTATGGATTCACTTTAGAAGACTGAAAGCCCATAACAATGAAATTCAAAACACTGAGACCAAAATCTTGAAAATTCAAAATACTGAAAACTCAAAACATTGACTCCCATAACATGGAAAAAACACAGGAATGCAACATGTACTATATTCCAGCATGACTACATACTGAAACAAATAAAAATGGGACACTGAAATCGGGCAGCATACATACCAGCATTTTGCTCATAACTGGTCTACCAAGTTAAATGAATTAAAGACAAGACAGTGTTATACTGCTGATGTAATCTGTATAAGACAACATCTAAGAACAAAAATAATAGTTGTCTGACATCTATGTATGGGAGGAAGATTATGGAGTAAGTAAGATTCTGATGCTTACAATTCTCACAAAATCGTACATGTAAGATCCAACCCCCAATTAGGTAATTGATCCCCTGAGGTTCTTGTAATTCTTTTTGTTATACAGGAGCAATAACTCTAAAGTCACACTCGATCATCATTTTCCTTCATAGAGGATTCCTGTACTTAATTGTTACTCTTCAGCTTATCGTCTATTCCTCTCCTCCTACTGTGCCATCTTTCATCCTACTATGACTAAATATATACAAAACATCTGTCCCACTCTGTCCCAGCCAGGTCTATATCATATGAGTGAATTGCACAAATTGCGAATGCTCATAATATCGAACGTACCGGACATTGAAGTGCTTTTTCTGAGATAGCAGTACAGTGAAGAATGGGATATTTGCTCTTTCCTCACTGTAGTGCGATCTTGGAGTTGGAATATATATTTAGCGGGGGGGTGTAGCCCCCCACAATAGGAAGTTTGAGGTCCGGTACATTCAATATTATGAGCATTCGCAGTTTGTGCGATTCGCTCATATGATATAGACCTGTCCCAGCCACCCATCCATACTTCCTCTTTATACTCTCCAAACATTGCACCAAACATATTTAATATTGCACCTCACCTTTATTCCAGTTATAGGCTGATTAACTGCAATTCTGCTCAAACCAAAACAAAATGAACTGCAAGAATCCTCTCCAAAAAACAAGTATGCATAATTTACCAACATACTAAAATCCTTCTAAGAGGAGATATGCATTCTATTCCTGACCCTAGTTATCACAATAAACACAAAGATAATTCTCTCCTACACACTTCTGTAATCTAGCAGCAGCCAATCCCAACCCTGGTGATCTAATTTTTGCTGCAATAAATGTTAGAAGTATAACAAATAAAACTGCTGAACTACATGCCTAGATTACCCAACATAAGCCTGATGTTCTCATTGTAACTGAAACTTGGCTTAAACCCAGCATAAACAACTCCAAAGTTATACCTCCTGGCTATAATATCATCCGTAATGACTGTATAAAGAGGAAAGGTGGTGGTACTGCTTTAATATTTCCCAACACTACCACATTTCCCCTTATAGCAGCCCAATACCAAAATTCAGTTCAGCAGAGCTTCTTATTGCTTTCCTCAAAATAATTATAAACAAACATGAATTACTGTCCTTTGTACTCCTCCTGGCAACAATGCAGCTATACTGGAAGATATCCTACGTTGGGTATCCATATTTCTACAACAAAAAAATATTACTAGGTGATGTGACTGTCAGCTGGTTGGACAAACTCTAACTCCCCTACTTCTTGCATGAATTTATATGGTTTCACACTAATGAATAGCTCCACACATTATAGCAAGCTATAAAATTCTCTATTAGACTGGATCCTAATATTAGACCCTTGCAAATACTCCATCGCAGGTACAATGTCAGACTCTCTCAGTGATCATGTCCCAATCTATACCACAAGATATCTCATGCATCCAGTTAAACAGGATATTTATAAAACAGCAATAAAACAAAATAAAAAGTACCACCAACACAGATACTAACATAACACTCGGGGAAAAAAATAAAATGTAGTATTATCGGCACCACAAAGCTCGGTTAAAATATAATATTGAATGAAACCGTCTTACAGTTTATACAATAGCACATAACTTTTCCAAGTTTAACCCTGAAATGTTCATTATTACACAATCATCTATTAACTGGAACTTCCTAAAAATCCTCCCCTTAGACGATGATGTAATTGAATTCAATACAACTTTTCTAAATATCCTAAACAACCTTGCATGCCTTAGAAGGAAGAGACTGAAAACATAATGCAATTTGGCTACCCAAAAAGAGTAGAATGCTAATGCAGGATAGAGAAAAACTCTTGAAAACTTCAGTATGTTTTGCAATTGTACTAAAAAGCAAACAAATGGAGACTAAAAACTATACTATAATAAATTTCAGAATAATACTAAACACAACCCTAAAAATTTTGGGCATCCAAAAAGAACTCTTACATCCTGGCCAAAAATTCAACCCAAGCCCCTCTCCCGGTAACTCACCACATGAAACTGCAATACAGTTTATTTTATAGATGGTATAGCATCAATAACCAAGGATTTCTCGACAACTAATCCCAGCCTTGTTCAACAGCCACACATCACCACATCCACTTTCCCCTTCAAACCTATGCCTACATTGTATATAAAACTACTCTTAAACTTAAACCATGCTCTTCTTCAGCTGATGACTTTCGAAGCATGTACCTAAAAATAGCAGCCAATAGCATTGCCTATCCTGTCTCAATCCTTGTAATAGGTCAGTCCAGGAATACTACATTCCCTCTCTCTGGCAAAAGTCACACATTATCCCCCTGCACAAAGGAGGACATTCAATAGACATTAAGAACTTCAGACCTACAGTAATCTTATCTCCCCTTACCAAAATGCTAGAAAAATGTATTCAAAAACAATTTCTAGACTATCTCCTGCGGGAAGAACTCTATCCCTTAGATAACATGGCTTCCATCCTTCCCATACTATAAGTACTGCACTTCTAACCTATATAGATACTGTCAATAAAGCTAGGGATAATGGCAAATTAGTATCATCCTTTTTCTAGATTTGTCAAAAGCCCCGACCCAGTTTGGCACAGCAAACCTCTACTTCAAATGACCTCGTTAGGTCTTTCTCAGCCCACCCTTTTGTGGTTCAAACGCTACCTGTCCAATAGGTATCAGTCACTAAAATGGCACCTCATGCTCTCTCCCTACCTCCCAGTCACCACCGGTGTACCACAAGGCTTTATCCTTGTTCCCCTCCTCTTTAACATTTTCACTAACACCCTCTATACTTCCAAACAATAGGCCAACCTAATACAATATGCAGATGGTTCCACTGTCATACATCTGACAACACGGTACACCTCCAAAAAATTACTCGGAAAGCTTTAACAGCCAGTGAAACATGGCTTTGTAACTTGCAACTCGTGCTCAACCCAAAAAAGACCAAACTATTACTTTTTTCTCCAAATTCCTCTCTCGTGAAAAAATAAAATTTAAAGTCCTCTTTCTTGACAATACAACCATATTTCTCGAAGCAAATTATCACAGGTGATAGTGGATGATAATCTTACATTCAACCTGCATATACAAGATTGCGTAAGAAAAACTCATCAAAAACTAGGGATGCTTTACAGAGCCAAAAACTTTCTTACCAATGCAACTAAAGCTACACTCACCACTACTTATCTTCTGTCCACTCTTCTTTATGGCAATCCCATTCTTACTCCAAGCTTCACAAAAGTTAAAACACTACAGTTATTAAATTTGTAGCACATACCCCTTTCAGAACACACCACTGTATAACACTGAAAATCCTAAATTGGTTAGAAGTGCCACATCAACTAACATATAAACAACTTATAAAATTATCCAGCACACATCTACCTATCCAGCACTAAAAAACATTCTACACAATTGTGTTCCCAGTCTGTCACTGCAATCCAGTGACCAAACTTCAGTCTGTCTACAAACCTAGCAAATCTGCTGGGCATTGTCTGCACTCGTATGTTAGTAAGGCCTGGAATTCCTTACCTGTATCCTTCAGGTCTATACACCCTCCCTCCCATCTTTCAAAACCATTCTGAAAGAATTCCTAGCTAGAATCTGGTTCTGTTCTTGCTCAGTACTGGTATAAACTATATCCCTAAATGTGAACAAGTACCTTTTCATTCCTTATACCTCCTTACTCTCCCTTCTTCACTTACTTCCTTACTGCTAATTTTCTTCCCTGACTTTCTCTCTAAATATAGCATAAGCCTCTTTTTCCCTCACTTCATATTGCAATTACTATTGGTATTAAACTAACTTACTTTTAATTTCTCTACAAACTGTCTAAAAGTTCTCTAAATATTAAATGATTGTCATATACCTTGTATCGATTCTTAACCAATGCTTTGATATTATGTCTAATTTGTTGTATTTATTTAAACTGCAGATATATTTGTTTTATTTTTGAAGATTGTAAAATTATTGCTCTTAAAATGTTTTGTAGTAATTTGGAGCTTTTCTCCCTGGGCCTCCGCTAAAAATGGGTTTCTACTTAGTTGGACTTTCCCGGTAATCAAATGTCCATAAATAAATAAAGCATAAACATCAACCTAAAGTAAAACCAAAACATGTGGAGTCAGTGCTTTTCTAAATTAATCAGAATGTGCATGGAAATAATCTAGATAATATAATAATAATATGATGATAATATTACTGCCTGCTTTGGAAGAGATATTTATTTCATTTATTTATTTACATAAAGGATAACCATAAGGCCTTCTATGGCTACGTCAAAAACCTAAATGGCAACGCTCAGGTCTGTTCTGAGCTAGTACAAAATGGAACAAAATACACTGACCCCACTGACATTGCCAACATCTTGGTTGACAGGTTCAGTGCAAATCCCCCCCACCACTACCACCACCTACAGGGCCTATTACTATTCCAAGGGATTGTGTAACCCCAATTATTACTGATATGTTGGTTAATAAGGCTCTATCTAAAGCTAAAAACACTGCCTCCATGGGACCAGATGGTGTCCCAGGCTGTGTCATACACGAGCTCCAAAATGAATTAACCCCACATCTGAATACCCTGTTCAGTGTCAGCCTCTCGACAGGATATGTGCCCATAGAATGGCGCACGGCAATGGTGATCCCGCTACACAAGGGTGGGGCCACAACTGACCCTGGGAACTACCGACCAATAAGCCTGATCAGTCTGATCTGTAAGGCTATGGAGCAAATCATTATGGAACTCATAAAAGGAGAGATTGGGAACCTCCAGTCGCTAGTCCTGAACCTGGTGGATTTCTTTGAGACAGTTACTCAGGCTATAGATAAGTAAAGGAGGTACACACGGCTTACCTTGACCTTGCTAAAGCATTTGACACCATTCCCCATTCAGGTATTATTGATAAGCTCACCAGCCTGGGCATAAACCCTTACGTCACAAGATGGATCGCAAACTGGCTCTCAGACAGATCCCATAAAGTAAGAGTAGTGGGATCTATGTCCGAATCCAGACCAGTAACGAGTGGTGTGCCTCAGGGCTCTGTCCTGGGGCCCCTCCTGTTTGGCATATACTTCTCAGAAGTACAGGCAAGCACGGAAGGGCTGTGACTGACTAAGTTTGCGGATGACTGCAAACTGGGTGCTATAATAGAGTCTCCGGCCGACATGGAGATCCTCCAGAAGGGCCTAAATGAGACTGATGCATGGTATCAAAGCCATGGTCTCAAGCTAAATGCAAAAAAATACGTAGTAATCCCCTTTGGAAAAAACAGAGTACCCGCAAACTACAACATAGGAGGTAATCCCCTGAAATCTGAAGAAGAAATAAGGGATCTAGGGACCCAAGTAGATAGTCAGCTTTCCTTTGATAACCATGTTGCCAAAGTGGTTAGAAAATCCTTCTATGTGACCCATCTGATCACGAAAGAGTTCGCATCAAGATCTAAGGATGTAATGGTGCCCCTCTAATCTTCCCTCATCAGACCCATTATTGAGTACAATGCACCAATTGGAATGTACCTGGCTAGACATCTCAAGCAGCTGGAGAGACCACAGAGGTACCTAACCAAGAGGATTACTGGCCTCAAACAGTTGCCCTATGCAGCACAATTGAAAAAGCTAAGTCTGTTCTCTGTTGCATACCGCTTTCTCAGAGGCAATCTCTGTCTAACGTACAGAGCCATGTCCAACCCAGAATTGTTGAACATGCTCCATCTTAGCAAAACCAAATCTACTCGAGCTACACGCTCTAGGGATATAAACCTCAGCACAACAATGAATAGAACATGCTGGAGGGATAGATTCCCTTCGCAGAGACTTCCCTTACTATGGACCAGGGTCCCGATCTACATAAGACAGAGCCCCTCACTATCACTCTTCAAGAGGAACCTTGATGAGTGGATGGGTAACAGAAAGTTCACACCGGGGATCACACCAACAGCACTACTAGATAGGGGCCAAGGGTACTAGCTGCTAGTACAAGGGTCTAGGGAACCGCTAAAGGGGCGGTGAATACCGCACAACATGGCTGGGTTAATAATATGCCTTCGGGCAGATAGCCCAGCACCAACCTATGAAAAGGGAAGAAAAAATATTTTATTTAAATTCTGCTTAAATATTTTAAGTTGCACTTACAGCGACTTAAGTGGTAATACTTTTTTGTGCTTCTCTGCTTTTTATGGTTTCCCCCAAAATAAATATCTGTTTGCATTTTTTCGTTTGTTCCATGACCTTAGTCTTGTAGTTTCATCTGCAGTGAAGATTGTGTATTACTGGAAGATTTTTGCTATGCTTGTACATTATACTGAACTTCCATTTCTGTAAGGAGAATTACAGTAGCATTCTTGAATCCAGTCTGAGACCTCAATCAGTCTTGTAGCTTCTTAAATAGTTGTGGTAGGAGTGTGATCTACTGACAGATTTGGGCCTCATTTAGTCATTTATTACAGTGTTTCTGGTAAATTTCTGCACAGTCTGGTGCCTTACTACATGGTACAATTGCAGTAGTGGTAGTATTGAGAATTCTGCTCCAGGATTTGTGCCTCACTACTTTCTATAGCTGTATATACCTGCTTAAAGTTGCATTCCAGTGCCTTTCTGTTTACCTTGCTCCTCTTTTTTCCCCTATTCTTTAAGTCTGCCCCACCCTCCAATGAAACATTAAAGTAAAGATTTCTGAAATTCTAACCAGAGGACGAGAGCTCCAGTCTGAATTTTCCTCCCAATCCTCCCATCCTTCTCTTGTTGTGTTTTTAAAAGGCAGTGTTTCTGGTTTCTGCCCCCTTATGGTAATCTGACTTCCACAGTCTCTCTCTACCTCCCTTTCATCCCTCTTTCATTGCTATTGTCTGTGTATAACCTATTTAAGTACTTTCCCACAGATTGTTTTCCATTTATCCATAATGCTAAGTGCCCAAACAGCAAACCGGTATTACACTTGAGTAAACCTCCCTTACTACAAACTTGCTTCTGCTTATTTTCCCAGAGTTCCCATCTGCTTGGCACCCTCACTACACTCTGAAGCTGTCCTGCTCCACCCTTGGCAGATGATATTTATGTTAATGCTTTGCATTCCAGTTAACTGTTTAGAGTGCTACTGCCTTATTTTTCCCTCATTTGTTGATTTTGCTTTTAACTCATTCTAAAGGTCCCTAATACTTGAAATTGCCTTGTCAAGGTAGTTTATTTAAGCTTTGTAGCATTACACTCGCAAGCAATCTTTCTTGGTGTTACTACATCAAGAGGTTATCAGTGCCTTCTACAGACACAAATGTCCAGAAAGTAAATTTTATCTATAAAACTTCCTTAGAACTGACAGCTGTAAATTACTGTGGCTAAAGCAAAGCTATTGGATGAAGACAAGTTTCAAGCAGCTAGTTTGCATATTAAACAGCACTAGTATCAAATCTTAGCACAATCTAACCTAGTCTAGTGTCAAACCCCAGAGACATAACCTAATCCACTACCTACAGTAGCTCACTCAAATACAGTTCCAGACAACATGAACATGCAATTTCCAAATGTCTCTGTAGCCTGCTTGGTAGATATGGGCATCCTGAGATAATGCAGCAATTGTCTGTTCACAGACAACCATTTAATCTTTAAAAAAGCAAACACAGTATGTGAGAGATGCACATAGACAATTTCACTGGAGGCAGAAATCTGGCATACAAACAAGGTTGTCAAGAACACACACACACACACCAACTACATCAACCATATAAAGTATCCACCATAACCATAGGCCAACCTATGCTGAGGCACTAAAAAGCAATCTTCCCAAACCTCAAAGACTTCCTAAGCCTATAAATAGCAACGCCTATCCTCAACAATCTGTAAAGCAATCTTCAGTGCAGCACCAAACACCACACATATGCCTTTGAGCAGTGGAGCCCCAAGATCAAAGCCCATGAGGTAAGCAGACACATTACGCAGGACTCTTGTCATAGCAGACTTCATTGTATGACACACAGATGCCCCTCTCACCAGACTGAACAAGGAGAAGATAATTGTTAGCTGTTTATCTAGAGCCAGGATTCACCAAGTTATGCACGCACTCAAGTCACTACATCACAGGTACCAGTATGATTCTATCATAGTCCATGTGAGAGCTACCAACCTAAGATGTACTTCTCTGCACTATATGAAGAGAGACATTGTTGAGCTCTCTGAGTATGTGTCTTAGACAGGTATGTGTCTTGCACTGAGTAGCAATCTACCTTCACCAGGGATGATGCCACTGTACGAACAAAAGACAGCTGATTTCAATAATTGGCTTAGTTTCTAGTGTCTTTCCCGGGGATTCAATAGTTGTCAGCATGGGAGGATTTGATTAAAAGACCAGGTTACTTTGCAAAGGATGATCTGTACCTGTTTCCCCTTAGGCTTCCGAACATTGGCTTAAACTTTATCAACCAATTAGAGCCCTTTTTAGGCAATGCCAAATTGGCAAACCTACCAACATAGCAAATAAAACCCAAAGAAACCTAAAGGTGTTACTGCTCAATAATAGGAGCGTAAGCAAGAAACACCACACCCTACAAGCTTTCCTCACTCTGGAGGATACAGACATCTGTGCTTTTACCAAGACATGGTTTAAACCTGCAGAAAGTGCTCCAGCAGTGCGAGTCTTCAGTGGCTCCCATGCATTTAGACCATCAGCTGCCCAGACAGAGGAGTCTCGATCTACAATAGGAAATGAGCATAACTCGGTATTCGTTAAACCCTGGATGCCCTGGATTTATCAACCAACAAATCACCACAGACAAAATCCAATACCATATTCTAAAAAGCTATAGATCACCGTCTTTGTCCTTAGGTCATACCTAGACCTACTTGAGATACTCAATATTAAACCAAATACCCTATTCATGGGAGACTTTATAGACTGGGAAACATACACAGCCTAATACATGCAAGCACAATGACTCCTTGACTTTATTAAAAGAAATTCCTTTGACCAGATAGTGTGCACACCCACCAGAGGTTCAAACATACTGGACATGGTACTCACCAGTAAGGGAGAGCGTTGAACCCTCCACATGTCCTCACTGGTGAAATCAGACCACAAAGCTGTCTCCTTTGAAATAAAAATCAGCTTGGTAACCCCAGAAGCATAGTTGGCTCAGCCAGTGCCCTGTACCATGAAACAAAAAAAGCACTTTACTGTATCTGTATTAAAAGAATATACTGATTGGTTTATTATAGATCTAGCCCTACCCCCAAGGTCTTTCACGAAGAGTAAAAAAAAAAAAAAAAGATGCTCCTTCTATTGTTACCAACCAGGTGACCAGATGCACAACCCCCCCCCCCCCCCGCCCATCCTGCCTGGCCACTCAGATTCTGTTTCTGTGCCCTTTCTTTTTACAAACTGTAGCAGTTTGTCCAGTTTATACCCTGCCTGCACAGGGCGCATTGTTCAGGTTTTAGTTGAAAAAAATGTTTTTCTAACTTTTAAACTGTAGCAAACTGTTTGTTACAATGTAGCAAGCAGTTGCTACAGTTTAGACCTCACATGGAGCGCTACAGTGCTCAGGTTTGACTGCAAATGCAATACCAGCTTTTAAAAGCTGGTACTGCATTAAAGAAAGAGATTGGGATTGGCTGGTGATTGCTCCCCCAACATTTTGTGCACAGGGCAGTTACCCTTCTCGCCCCACCCTAGCCATGCTACTGGGTAACCTTAGCAAACCCTGTAATGGTTAGGAACTATTCCAAAGCAAAATCCATCCTTTTAAGCGATAGCTTGTCAAAATTCACTGCCCCTCTCAACCCTGAGTTCATTGCAACCTATGCAGAATTGTTCACAGAGACCCTGCTCAACATGTGAATGAATGTATGGAGGCTGCTGTAGCTAGTAGAAGTATGCCCAAAACAAAATCTAAAGACAAACCACACTGGTACATTCCTACCCTTAATAGGGTACATATCAAAAGGAAAAAAGTCATAGCTAAAATCAGGAACAGCAACTCCTGTAAAGATAGGAGCTCTCTAATTAAACTAAACAGGAAACTAGGAGGACTAATTAAGTCCAACAAGGCCAGTTATGAGGTCAATATAGCCTTACAGGCTAAAGACAACCACAATGCCTTCTACAGCTATGTCCAAAACCTCAAAGGCAGCACATATCAGTGTGCCGAACTGGCGATCAGTGGTGCCACCATCACTGAGCAGAACATAGTGAATTTGCTGGCTGACAGATTCACCTTAGATTTCAACCTCCACTCCTCCAGCCTTACCACATGAAATACCTACTAGCATAACCCCCCCCCCCCCAATTATTAACAGGGAGTAGGTCCTGGCAGCACTCACTATAGCCAAAAACACAGCTTCAATGACAAGATGCTTTCTAAATAGCTTGAAACATGACCTACCAGGACCATTTGAGTAACTTTCAACTAGGGCCACAAAACTGTTGTACCATGACAATGAAGGACTGTAATGGCTATTCCACCTCACAATGGTGGATCATCAACCAACTTTTAGTCTGACTAGCCTAATATGCAAAGCCATAGAACAAATTATCATGGAAATTATCAACAAAGACATAGGCAACTTTCAGACACCAGACCCATCTCAGTTTGGCTTTGTCAAGGGAAGGTCATCCCTATATTTGGTAGGCTTCTTTGAGAAGGTCACCAAGGCAACAGATGAGGGGAAAATGGTGCATACTGACTACCTGGACCTGGCTAATGTGTTCAATATTATATCACAGTTCGATATAGTTGACAAACTCACCAAACTAGGAATAAACCCCTACCTAACTTTCTGGATTGCCAGTTGGCTCACAGACAGGACCCAGGAAGTCACAATTGGTGAGACCACCTCCACTAAGAAACTGGTTACCAGAGGGGTACTTCAGGGCTCTGTGCTGTGACCTCTCATATTTGGCATCTACTTCTCAGAGGTAAATGCTAATGTCAAGGACCTTTGGCTGACCAAATTTGTTGATGACTGCAAATTGGGATCTATCACAGATTCCCCCCATGACACAAACATCTCATAACAGGGTCTAACACAGAAAAAAGACTGGGGCCAAAGTCACGGACTAAAACTCAATCCCAGAACATGTATTATAATGGCTTCTGGGGAAACCGCCACTGAGGCTACTTACTCCATTGATAACACACCCCTAAGAGTTGGTCTCTGATAGACATGGTAGACAGATATGGCCTTTAATCAATATGTGCCCAAGGAAGTAAGAAAATCATTCTATGTCACTCAACTTATAAGTAAGAGCATGGCATCCAGGTCCATGGAAGTTACAGTGTCACTTTATTCGGCTCTTATCACACCCATCATTAAGTATAATGCCCCCTTAGGCATGTGCCTGACCAGACATATGCAACATTTGGAATGCCCAGAAAGATTATTTACAAGGAGAATCAAGGTATAAACACACTGTCCTATACTGAAAGGCAATCTGTGCGTGGCATACAAGGCGTACTTGGATCCAGTTCAGATAGACCTTTTGCACATCTACAAAATAAACAGCATCGAAAACACTAGATCAAAGTATTTAAATTGTGCTTGTGCCATAAATAAGCCATGTTAATGAGACAGGTATGTCTTTCAGTGGATCTCCATGCACTGGAACAGGCTTTCCATCCATGTGAAGCAGAGTCCATCCCTAACACTATAACTGTAACCTTGACCAATGGATAGGAAATTGGAAATTCACCCTGCCTCTGGCCTGCTTGTTCATAGGTTCATAGGTGTGTACTAGGCTTATAACCCCTGGGGCCTTTACAAGCCTAGCCCATAGGTTTACCCTGGCATCGTGCCTCCCGACCTTAGTTCCCAGTGCCTCTGTCAAGTAGAGCCACTGGAGTGATCCCCGGTGTGAATTTTCTATTTCCCATCCACTCATCAAGATTTCTCTTGAAGAGGGCCAGTGAGGTGCTCTGTTTGACATGTATGGGAAGTCTATTTCATAGCATAGGCAGTCTCTGGGTTATGAACCTGTCCCTCCAGCACGTTCTGTTGATTGTGGTAATGAGGTTGAGGTCTCTGGAGCGTGTGGTGCAGAGGGATTGGGATTTCTTTAGATGTAGCATTTCTAACTGAGCTGGGTCAGACATGGCTTTGTAAGTCAAGCAGAGATCACCTCTAAGTAGGCAATATGAGACAGAGAATAGTTGGAGTTTTTTGAGTCTATCCATATAGGGCAAGTGTTTAAGGCCTAGAATCCTCTTTGTGAGGTAGTTTTGCAACTTTTCCAGTTGTTGCAGGTGTCTAGTGAGGTACATGCCAAATGAGGTATTGTACTCGATGATTGGCCTAATGAGCGAAGAGTAGAGGGAGATAATGACCTCTTTCTTCCTGGATGCAAAACCCTTAGTAATGAGATGTGCCACATAGGACTTCTGACCACAGTGGCAATGTGGTGGTCGAAAGAGAGGTTGCTGTCAACCTGTGTTACCAGATCTCTTAAAACACCTTCTGTGTTCAGTGGACTACCATCGATGTGGCAATTCATGGTAACCGGATTTTTCCCAAAGGGGATGACGACACATTTTTTGGCATTGAGCTTAAGGCCATGGTTCTGACACCAGTCGTCGGTTTCAGTGAGACCTTTCTGTAGGATGTCAACATCACTTGGGGAGTTAATAATAGCTCCCGACTTGCAATCGACTGTGAACTTTGTCAGCCAGAGTCCCTTCATATTGGCCTGGACTTCAGAGAAGTATATACCAAACAGGAGAGGACCCAGGACTGAACCCTTGTGACTGGTCGGCAGTCTGACTTGGAGTCAGCTAATTTCACACTGTGGGTTATATCTGTCAGCCAGTTTGCAACCTACCTACTGATATAGGGGTTGATGCCTAGCTTACTGAGTTTTTATATGATTCCTGAGTGGGGAATTGTATCAAAGGCCTTGACCAGATCAAGGTAGGCTGTGTGAACCACCTTGCCTTCATGCACAGCTCTGGTGACTGACTCAAAGAAGTCAACCAAGTTGAGCAGGCATGATCTACCCTTCACAAAACCAAACTGTGTGGGATCCAGAGTTTGGAGATTCCCTAGATCCTTGTTTATTAGGTCCATGATGTTGCGTTCTATAGCTTTGCATATCAGACTCATTAGGCTAATGGGGCGATAGTTCCCAGGGTCTGTAGTTGCTCCTCCTTTGTGGAGAGGAATGACTGTAGCAGTGTGCCATTCGGTAGGGACAAAGCCTGAGGTGAGGCTGTGATTGAACAGGGCACACAGCTGAGCTGCCAGTTCACTCTGTAGTTCATGTAGAACACAGCCAGGGATATTGTCAGGTCCCATAGAAGCTGTATTCTTGGCCTTGGACAGTGCTGTTTAAACCTGTGAAGCAGTAATGCTGGGTGCCTGGCAATCAACTGTTAATGTGATCCTTTGGGAGGGGAGAGAGGGGTAAAGTTGGCACTGAATCTGCCGGCCAATTTATTGGCAATATCTGTTGGCTTGGTATAGGAGGTACCATTGTGCAGTAGCTCAGAGCAAATCTGGGTATTGCCATGGAGATTCTTTACATAACTATAGAAGGCCTTGTGGTTGTGTTTACTATCTGCTGCAATTCTGTTTTCATAGTTAGCTTTAGAGGATTTGATGAGGGATCTCAACTTTTTGTTAAGGCTAATAAGGGAGTTTTTCCAGTCTTGGGACTTCACCTTATTCCGCATCAGTTTCCTCCTACTGTTGTACAGTTTGTTTATGGCAGATTGGCTTCCTATTTTTGGAGGAGTGTGTCTTGGTTCTGTTGGCTATGGCGAGATCCATGCATTTGTGTACGTGTTCGTACAGTGCATTGGTGTATGATTCGGCGGTCATACAACTATTCTCCATTTGCATGGGTGCCGTGAAGTTAGCCACCTCTGTTTTTAGGAGCCCAAAGTTAGCTTTGGAGAAGTTTTTCATGGTGGTTTCCTTTGCGGGGGGTGAGAGGGAATGTGGATTTCCAAGGTGATTAGTTTATGGTTGGATCTAACCAGGGAGGAGTTGACTACTGGTGTAGAGCAACGGTCACCCATGTTAGTAATGACCAGATCAAGGATGTTGCTACCTCTAGTGATAGAGGCAGGAAGTAATGCCCAACTAACATAACTTCCCACGTTACCTTTAGACGCTTCCTAAGATATCGCCTTCTAATAAATGTCCACGATACATAGGGACACAAGTGAGTTAGATTGCATGGCTAGGCTTATAAAGGCCGTAGTGATTGTTGGCCTACTATATACCTATGAACATATGTGGTGGACATTCCAAGTATGTACAAAACGTGATTGTTCTTCAGCTTTTTTACAGATCAACTAGAAAAGCATAAAATCACATTTTGGCCCAATGCAGCTTTTTCTTAGTGGCATCTTGCATTTTAAACATGATTTAGTGATTCGCTTCATTTTCATTTTTAATATTAAAGCATTAACTTTTTAGTGTAGGTTGAACTATGATACTGTTTCACTAGGACTGTTACTGTCAATTCCCTTTGTAGTGTGTAGTGGCCAAAATTAATCCAGTGTTTTGGGTAAGATTTAATTATTTTGGACACTCAGTTAAATTTTTAGTCAAAAAGAGTTTGTGTTTAATACTTTTTACCTATGTATTTGAAATGAGACTACTATTGTCTTCTCTGCTGTTTATTGGCTGTTGCAAGAAAAGAAATAACAAAGAAACAGAAACATAGCAATCCACCATTTTTTCCGAGATTTGTTTACTTCTGCGAGCAGTTGCTGAGAAATCGAAACAATAAAACTAAGATCAAATTCAAAAATAAAGATATGAGTTCAAATTTTTGTCCAAAATCTAGCTGGTGAAATTTGATCAGTAAGGCACTGAGTCTTTCAGTCTGCCAGTATATAATTGATGTTTTTAAATAGTAAATTATACATCAAATATAGAAACACATTTGAAAAGATAAGTTACTAGTTTTGGAAATATAATGTTATATGCTAATAAGAGACTGGATGAAATATCTATTATTAGGATCAATTTGTTAGTTATATCTGAATTTAATTGTTCATCAATATTGTATGCTGATTTCAACTTTCAAACAATAAACCTATTACAGAAAGGGAAAAAAAATCCTCCACTGCTTTTTTCCAGTAAGCATAAATGTGAAAATGCTCACGTTTTCTTTTTAACGTATTCCTCTTGATT
>NC_056743.1:404826459-404841459 GCF_019279795.1 Protopterus annectens | reverse complement strand
ACCCCCTGTTTCATCACTTCCTCTATTCAGCTACTTTCACAGCCACTCCTCCTCTTTTCCCCTCCCCTCCCACAAACATGAAACACCTTATAATTACAACTTCATTCCTCCTGATACTCTCCACCCTAACTTACCACACCTACTTCTCTCATCCATTTCTTCTCTCCCACCTCTTCCACTATAAATAGCAACACTTCTTTCTTTTATAATATCTCTTCTACCCTTTTCAATCTCCCCACCTCTTGCTACCATACTAAATAGACTGCAAACACATCCCCCAACTTATAAACCCAAACTAAAGCTGCACAAACTGCATCTGCCCTTGCTTATATCTACTCAATTCACCAACAACTTGTCTCTGGGGACATCCACCCCAATCCTGGTCTCTCTGCCTCCCCACATAACCTTTCACCTCCCTTAACCACTCCTCACCAGTCAGAAATCTCTCCCTCCCCATTAACTCCCACAAACTCTACCTCCACTAATCACTTATCCATATATTCCCTAAACATCCAAAGCCTATCCAACAAAACTACTGACTTCCATGCATGGGTTGCCCACGCAAACCCTCACATTATATCATTATTAGAAACATGGTTGAAGCCACATATCTCAAATAATGAAATACTCCCACCAGGCTATAACATGTATCACTCAGGCTTTCTAAAAAAGGAGGTGGTGTTGCCATCCTATACAAAAACACTCTCAACCTCTCCCCACTACCCACACCCTTACCTGACTTTCATCATGCTGAACTCATAGCACTAAACTGCTACCTTGGCCCCCATAAGAAACTAGTTATTGCTTCTATCTATATCCCTCCTGGGAACAACTTAGCAATCCTTGAAACTATCCTATCCTGGTTTTCCCTCAACATTCCATACGAAACCCTCGTCTTGGGTGATGTCAACTTTGACTGGTCCAAATTGAAAATAGATTCTCCCCAACTTAGTATTAACCTCCATGGTTTTAAACAACTTATAACATCTCCAACTCATTAGAACAAAAACCCACAGTATAGCTCAATAAGTGTCTGGATATTCAGTAATTCCCCTCAACTATACCTCAACCCAACAACATACCCTGACCAACTTAGCGACCGCCTACCCATCTCTGTCCTTCGTGTCCCCTCCCATCTTCCCAAATCCCACATCTATAGACTCTGCCGCAAACTCTCTAACTTTAATCTAATCCAATTTAACTCTATTTTATCTTCCATAGACTGGTCTATTCTCAAACATATCCCTCTAAATGATGCCATACAAAGATTTAACAATATTTTCCTAAACACCCTTAGCTCACTGGCCCCCTCTAGAAAGATCAGAATAAAATCCAAGTATGCTCCCTGGCTCTAAAAGGAAACAAAATCCCTAATGCTAGAAAGAGACAAAGCTTGGAAAGCATGGACAAAATCGAAGGACTTACCCCTACTCCATAGCTATAGACACCTGAGAAATCTTGTCAAAAAGCACACCAACAACGACAAAAGGTCTTACTATAACAAGGACTTACCCCTACTCCATAGCTATAGACACCTGAGAAATCTTGTCAAAAAGCACACCAACAACGACAAAAGGTCCTACTATAACAAGGACTTACCCCTACTTCATAGCTATAGACACCTGAGAAATCTTGTCAAAAAGCACACCAACAATGACAAAAGGTCTTACTATAACAAGGACTTACCCCTACTCCATAGCTATAGACACCTGAGAAATCTTGTCAAAAAGCACACCAACAACGACAAAAGGTCTTACTATAACAAGGACTTACCCCTACTCCATAGCTATAGACACCTGAGAAATCTTGTCAAAAAGCACAACAACAACGACAAAACGTCCTACTATAACAAGGACTTACCCCTACTCCATAGCTATAGACACCTGAGAAATCTTGTCAAAAAGCACACCAACAACGACAAAAGGTCCTACTATAACAAGGACTTACCCCTACACCATAGCTATAGACACCTGAGAAATCTTGTCAAAAAGCACACCAACAACGACAAAAGGTCTTACTATAACAAGGACTTACCCCTACTCCATAGCTATAGACACCTGAGAAATCTTGTCAAAAAGCACACCAACGACAAAAGGTCCTACTATAACAAGGACTTACCCCTACTCCATAGCTATAGACACCTGAGAAATCTTGTCAAAAACACACCAACAACGACAAAAGGTCCTACTATAACAAGGACTTACCCTACTCCATAGCTATAGACACCTGAGAAATCTTGTCAAAAAGCACACCAACAACGACAAAAGGTCCTACTATAACAAGGACTTACCCCTACTCCATAGCTATAGACACCTGAGAAATCTTGTCAAAAAGCACACCAACAACGACAAAAGGTCTTACTATAACAAGGACTTACCCCTACTCCATAGCTATAGACACATGAGAAATCCTGTCAAAAAGCACACCAACAACAACAAAAGGTCTTACTATAACAAGGACTTACCCCTACTCCATAGCTATAGACACCTGAGAAATCCTGTCAAAAAGCACACCAACAACAACAAAAGGTCTTACTATAACAAGGACTTACCCCTACTCCATAGCTATAGACACCTGAGAAATCCTGTCAAAAGCACACCAACAACAACAAAAGGTCTTACTATAACAAGGACTTACCCTACTCCATAGCTATAGACACCTGAGAAATCCTGTCAAAAAGCACACCAACAACGACAAAAGGTCTTACTATAACAAGGACTTACCCCTACTCCATAGCTATAGACACCTGAGAAATCTTGTCAAAAACACACCAACAATGACAAAAGGTCTTACTATAACAAGGACTTACCCCTACTCCATAGCTATAGACACCTGAGAAATCTTGTCAAAAAGCACACCAACGACGACAAAAGGTCTTACTATAACAAGGACTTACCCCTACTCCATAGCTATAGACACCTGAAATCTTGTCAAAAAGCACACCAACAACAACAAAAGGTCCTACTATAACAAGGACTTACCCCTACTCCATAGCTATTGACACCTGAGAAATCTTGTCAGAAAGCACACCAACAACAACAAAAGGTCTTACTATAACAAGGACTTACCCCTACTCCATAGCTATAGACACCTGAGAAATCTTGTCAAAAAGCACACCAACAACGACAAAAGGTCTTACTATAACAAGGACTTACCCCTACTCCATAGCTATAGACACCTGAGAAATCCTGTCAAAAAGCACACCAACAACAACAAAAGGTCTTACTATAACAAGGACTTACCCCTACTCCATAGCTATAGACACATGAGAAATCCTGTCAAAAAGCACACCAACAACAACAAAAGGTCTTACTATAACAAGGACTTACCCCTACTCCATAGCTATAGACACCTGAGAAATCCTGTCAAAAAGCACACCAACAACAACAAAAGGTCTTACTATAACAAGGACTTACCCTACTCCATAGCTATAGACACCTGAGAAATCCTGTCAAAAAGCACACCAACAACGACAAAAGGTCTTACTATAACAAGGACTTACCCCTACTCCATAGCTATAGACACCTGAGAAATCTTGTCAAAAACATACCAACAATGACAAAAGGTCTTACTATAACAAGGACTTACCCCTACTCCATAGCTATAGACACCTGAGAAATCTTGTCAAAAGCACACCAACAACGACAAAGGTCTTACTATAACAAGGACTTACCCTACTCCATAGCTATAGACACCTGAGAAATCTTGTCAAAAAGCACACCAACAACGACAAAGGTCCTACTATAACAAGGACTTACCCTACTCCATAGCTATAGACACCTGAGAAATCTTGTCAAAACACACCAACAACGACAAAAGGTCCTACTATAACAAGGACTTACCCCTACTCCATAGCTATAGACACCTGAGAAATCTTGTCAAAAAGCACACCAACAACGACAAAAGGTCTTACTATAACAAGGACTTACCCCTACTCCATAGCTATAGACACCTGAGAAATCTTGTCAAAAGCACACCAACAACGACAAAAGGTCTTACTATAACAAGGACTTACCCCTACTCCATAGCTATAGACACCTGAGAAATCTTGTCAAAAAGCACACCAACAATGACAAAAGGTCTTACTATAACAAGGACTTACCCCTACTCCATAGCTATAGACACCTGAGAAATCTTGTCAAAAACACACCAACAACGACAAAAGGTCCTACTATAACAAGGACTTACCCCTACTCCATAGCTATAGACACCTGAGAAATCTTAAAAGCACACCAACAATGACAAAAGGTCTTACTATAACAAGGACTTACCCCTACTCCATAGCTATAGACACCTGAGAAATCTTGTCAAAAACACATCAACAACGACAAAGGTCTTACTATAACAAGGACTTACCCCTACTCCATAGCTATAGACACCTGAGAAATCTTGTCAAAAAGCACACCAACAACGACAAAAGGTCTTACTATAACAAGGACTTACCCCTACTCCATAGCTATAGACACCTGAGAAATCTTGTCAAAAAGCACACCAACAACGACAAAAGGTCTTACTATAACAAGGACTTACCCCTACTCCATAGCTATAGACACCTGAGAAATCTTGTCAAAAACACACCAACAACGACAAAAGGTCTTACTATAACAAGGACTTACCCTACTCCATAGCTATAGACACCTGAGAAATCTTGTCAAAAAGCACACCAACAACGACAAAAGGTCCTACTATAACAAGGACTTACCCCTACTCCATAGCTATAGACACCTGAGAAATCTTGTCAAAAAGCACACCAACGACAAAAGGTCTTACTATAACAAGGACTTACCCCTACTCCATAGCTATAGACACCTGAGAAATCTTGTCAAAAAGCACACCAACAACGACAAAAGGTCTTACTATAACAAGGACTTACCCCTACTCCATAGCTATAGACACCTGAGAAATCTTGTCAAAAAGCACACCAACGACAAAAGGTCTTACTATAACAAGGACTTACCCCTACTCCATAGCTATAGACACCTGAGAAATCTTGTCAAAAAGCACACCAACAACGACACAAAAGGTCTTACTATAACAAGGACTTACCCCTACTCCATAGCTATAGACACCTGAGAAATCTTGTCAAAAAGCACACCAACAACGACAAAAGGTCTTACTATAACAAGGACTTACCCCTACTCCATAGCTATAGACACCTGAGAAATCTTGTCAAAAAGCACACCAACAACGACAAAAGGTCCTACTATAACAAGGACTTACCCCTACTCCATAGCTATAGACACCTGAGAAATCTTGTCAAAAACACACCAACAACGACAAAAGGTCCTACTATAACAAGGACTTACCCCTACTCCATAGCTATAGACACCTGAGAAATCTTGTCAAAAAGCACACCAACGACAAAAGGTCCTACTATAACAAGGACTTACCCCTACTCCATAGCTATAGACACCTGAGAAATCTTGTCAAAAAGCACACCAACAATGACAAAAGGTCCTACTATAACAAGGACTTACCCCTACTCCATAGCTATTGACACCTGAGAAATCTTGTCAAAAAGCACACCAACAACAACAAAAGGTCTTACTATAACAAGGACTTACCCCTACTCCATAGCTATAGACACCTGAGAAATCTTGTCAAAAAGCACACCAACAACGACAAAAGGTCTTACTATAACAAGGACTTACCCCTACTCCATAGCTATAGACACCTGAGAAATCCTGTCAAAAAGCACACCAACAACAACAAAAGGTCTTACTATAACAAGGACTTACCCCTACTCCATAGCTATAGACACCTGAGAAATCCTGTCAAAAAGCACACCAACAACAACAAAAGGTCTTACTATAACAAGGACTTACCCCTACTCCATAGCTATAGACACCTGAGAAATCCTGTCAAAAGCACACCAACAACAACAAAAGGTCTTACTATAACAAGGACTTACCCCTACTCCATAGCTATAGACACCTGAGAAATCCTGTCAAAAGCACACCAACAACGACAAAAGGTCTTACTATAACAAGGACTTACCCTACTCCATAGCTATAGACACCTGAGAAATCTTGTCAAAAACACACCAACAATGACAAAAGGTCTTACTATAACAAGGACTTACCCCTACTCCATAGCTATAGACACCTGAGAAATCTTGTCAAAAAGCACACCAACAACGACAAAAGGTCTTACTATAACAAGGACTTACCCCTACTCCATAGCTATAGACACCTGAGAAATCTTGTCAAAAAGCACAACAACAACGACAAAAGGTCCTACTATAACAAGGACTTACCCCTACTCCATAGCTATAGACACCTGAGAAATCTTGTCAAAAAGCACACCAACAACGACAAAAGGTCCTACTATAACAAGGACTTACCCCTACTCCATAGCTATAGACACCTGAGAAATCTTGTCAAAAAGCACACCAACAATGACAAAAGGTCCTACTATAACAAGGACTTACCCCTACTCCATAGCTATTGACACCTGAGAAATCTTGTCAAAAAGCACACCAACAACAACAAAAGATCTTACTATAACAAGGACTTACCCCTACTCCATAGCTATAGACACCTGAGAAATCTTGTCAAAAAGCACACCAACAACGACAAAAGGTCTTACTATAACAAGGACTTACCCCTACTCCATAGCTATAGACACCTGAGAAATCCTGTCAAAAAGCACACCAACAACAACAAAAGGTCTTACTATAACAAGGACTTACCCCTACTCCATAGCTATAGACACCTGAGAAATCCTGTCAAAAAGCACACCAACAACGACAAAAGGTCTTACTATAACAAGGACTTACCCCTACTCCATAGCTATAGACACCTGAGAAATCCTGTCAAAAAGCACACCAACAACAACAAAAGGTCTTACTATAACAAGGACTTACCCCTACTCCATAGCTATAGACACCTGAGAAATCTTGTCAAAAAGCACACCAACAACGACAAAAGGTCTTACTATAATAAGGACTTACCCCTACTCCATAGCTATAGACACCTGAGAAATCTTGTCAAAAACACACCAACAACGACAAAAGGTCCTACTATAACAAGGACTTACCCCTACTCCATAGCTATAGACACCTGAGAAATCTTGTCAAAAAGCACACCAACAATGACAAAAGGTCCTACTATAACAAGGACTTACCCCTACTCCATAGCTATAGACACCTGAGAAATCTTGTCAGAAAGCACACCAACAACGACAAAAGGTCTTACTATAACAAGGACTTACCCCTACTCCATTGCTATAGACACCTGAAATCTTGTCAGAAAGCACACCAACAACAACAAAAGGTCTTACTATAACAAGGACTTACCCCTACTCCATAGCTATAGACACCTGAGAAATCCTGTCAAAAAGCACACCAACAACAACAAAAGGTCTTACTATAACAAGGACTTACCCCTACTCCATAGCTATAGACACCTGAGAAATCCTGTCAAAAGCACACCAACAACGACAAAGGTCTTACTATAACAAGGACTTACCCTACTCCATAGCTATAGACACCTGAGAAATCTTGTCAAAAACACACCAGCAATGACAAAAGGTCTTACTATAACAAGGACTTACCCCTACTCCATAGCTATAGACACCTGAGAAATCTTGTCAAAAAGCACACCAACGACGACAAAAGGTCTTACTATAACAAGGACTTACCCCTACTCCATAGCTATAGACACCTGAGAAATCTTGTCAAAAAGCACACCAACAACGACAAAAGGTCCTACTATAACAAGGACTTACCCCTACTCCATAGCTATTGACACCTGAGAAATCTTGTCAGAAAGCACACCAACAACAACAAAAGGTCTTACTATAACAAGGACTTACCCCTACTCCATAGCTATAGACACCTGAGAAATCCTGTCAAAAAGCACACCAACAACAACAAAAGGTCTTACTATAACAAGGACTTACCCCTACTCCATAGCTATAGACACATGAGAAATCCTGTCAAAAAGCACACCAACAACAACAAAAGGTCTTACTATAACAAGGACTTACCCTACTCCATAGCTATAGACACCTGAGAAATCCTGTCAAAAGCACACCAACAACGACAAATGGTCTTACTATAACAAGGACTTACCCCTACTCCATAGCTATAGACACCTGAGAAATCCTGTCAAAAAGCACACCAACAACGACAAAAGGTCTTACTATAACAAGGACTTACCCCTACTCCATAGCTATAGACACCTGAGAAATCTTGTCAAAAACATACCAACAATGACAGAAGGTCTTACTATAACAAGGACTTACCCCTACTCCATAGCTATAGACACCTGAGAAATCTTGTCAAAAAGCACACCAACAACGACAAAAGGTCTTACTATAACAAGGACTTACCCCTACTCCATAGCTATAGACACCTGAGAAATCTTGTCAAAAAGCACACCAACAACGCATAAAAGGTCCTACTATAACAAGGACTTACCCTACTCCATAGCTATAGACACCTGAGAAATCTTGTCAAAACACACCAACAACGACAAAGGTCCTACTATAACAAGGACTTACCCTACTCCATAGCTATAGACACCTGAGAAATCTTGTCAAAAAGCACACCAACAACGACAAAAGGTCTTACTATAACAAGGACTTACCCTACTCCATAGCTATAGACACCTGAGAAATCTTGTCAAAAGCACACCAACAACGACAAAAGGTCTTACTATAACAAGGACTTACCCCTACTCCATAGCTATAGACACCTGAGAAATCTTGTCAAAAACACACCAACAATGACAAAAGGTCTTACTATAACAAGGACTTACCCCTACTCCATAGCTATAGACACCTGAGAAATCTTGTCAAAAGCACACCAACAATGACAAAGGTCTTACTATAACAAGGACTTACCCCTACTCCATAGCTATAGACACCTGAGAAATCTTGTCAAAAAGCACACCAACAACGACAAAAGGTCCTACTATAACAAGGACTTACCCCTACTCCATAGCTATAGACACCTGAGAAATCTTAAAAGCACACCAACAATGACAAAAGGTCTTACTATAACAAGGACTTAACCTTACTCCATAGCTATAGACACCTGAGAAATCTTGTCAAAAAGCACACCAACAACGACAAAAGGTCTTACTATAACAAGGACTTACCCCTACTCCATAGCTATAGACACCTGAGAAATCTTGTCAAAAACACACCAACAATGACAAAAGGTCTTACTATAACAAGGACTTACCCCTACTCCATAGCTATAGACACCTGAGAAATCTTGTCAAAAAGCACACCAACAACGACAAAAGGTCTTACTATAACAAGGACTTACCCCTACTCCATAGCTATAGACACCTGAGAAATCTTGTCAAAAGCACACCAACAACGACAAAGGTCTTACTATAACAAGGACTTACCCTACTCCATAGCTATAGACACCTGAGAAATCTTGTCAAAAGCACACCAACAACGACAAAGGTCCTACTATAACAAGGACTTACCCCTACTCCATAGCTATAGACACCTGAGAAATCTTGTCAAAAGCACACCAACAACGACAAAGGTCTTACTATAACAAGGACTTACCCCTACTCCATAGCTATAGACACCTGAGAAATCTTGTCAAAAGCACACCAACAACGACAAAAGGTCTTACTATAACAAGGACTTACCCTACTCCATAGCTATAGACACCTGAGAAATCTTGTCAAAAGCACACCAACAACGACAAAGGTCTTACTATAACAAGGACTTACCCCTACTCCATAGCTATAGACACCTGAGAAATCTTGTCAAAAAGCACACCAACAACGACAAAAGGTCTTACTATAACAAGGACTTACCCCTACTCCATAGCTATAGACACCTGAGAAATCTTGTCAAAAACACACCAACAATGACAAAAGGTCTTACTATAACAAGGACTTACCCTACTCCATAGCTATAGACACCTGAGAAATCTTGTCAAAAACACACCAACAACGACAAAAGGTCCTACTATAACAAGGACTTACCCCTACTCCATAGCTATAGACACCTGAGAAATCTTGTCAAAAACACACCAACAACGACAAAAGGTCCTACTATAACAAGGACTTACCCCTACTCCATAGCTATAGACACCTGAGAAATCTTGTCAAAAAGCACACCAACGACAAAAGGTCCTACTATAACAAGGACTTACCCTACTCCATAGCTATAGACACCTGAGAAATCTTGTCAAAAGCACACCAACAACGACAAAGGTCCTACTATAACAAGAACTTACCCCTACTCCCTAGCTAATGTAACCTGAACAATCTTGTCATAAAGCACACCGACAACTACAAAAGGTCTTACTATAACAAGAACTTACCCTACTCCATAGCTATAGACACCTGAGAAATCTTGTCAAAAGCACACCAACAACGACAAAAGGTCTTACTATAACAAGGACTTACCCCTACTCCATAGCTATAGACACCTGAGAAATCCTGTCAAAAAGCAACAACAACAAAAGGTCTTACTATAACAAGGACTTACCCCTACTCCATAGCTATAGACACCTGAGAAATCCTGTCAAAAAGCACACCAACAACAACAAAAGGTCTTACTATAACAAGGACTTACCCCTACTCCATAGCTATAGACACCTGAGAAATCCTGTCAAAAAGCACACCAACAACGACAAAAGGTCTTACTATAACAAGGACTTACCCTACTCCATAGCTATAGACACCTGAGAAATCCTGTCAAAAGCACACCAACAACGACAAAAGGTCTTACTATAACAAGGACTTACCCCTACTCCATAGCTATAGACACCTGAGAAATCTTGTCAAAAACACACCAACAATGACAAAAGGTCTTACTATAACAAGGACTTACCCCTACTCCATAGCTATAGACACCTGAGAAATCTTGTCAAAAAGCACACCAACAACGACAAAAGGTCTTACTATAACAAGGACTTACCCCTACTCCATAGCTATAGACACCTGAGAAATCTTGTCAAAAAGCACAACAACAACGACAAAAGGTCCTACTATAACAAGGACTTACCCTACTCCATAGCTATAGACACCTGAGAAATCTTGTCAAAAGCACACCAACAACGACAAAGGTCCTACTATAACAAGGACTTACCCCTACTCCATAGCTATAGACACCTGAGAAATCTTGTCAAAAGCACACCAACAATGACAAAAGGTCTTACTATAACAAGGACTTACCCTACTCCATAGCTATTGACACCTGAGAAATCTTGTCAAAAGCACACCAACAACAACAAAGGTCTTACTATAACAAGGACTTACCCCTACTCCCTAGCTATAGTCACCTGCGAAATCCTGTCAAAAAGCGCACCAACATTGACAACAGGTCTTACTCTAACATGCTCTTTCCCCTACTCCATAGCTATAGACACCTGAGAAATCCTGTCAAAAGCACACCAACAACAAAAGGTCTTACTATAACAAGGACTTACACCTACTCCATAGCTATAGACACCTGACAAATCCTGTCAAAAGCACACCAAAAACGACAAAAGGGCATACTATAAGAAGGACTAACCACCACTCCGTAGCAATAGACACCTGAGAAATCCTGTCAAAAGCACACCAACAACAACAAAAGGTCTTACTATAACAAGGACTTACCCCTACTCCATAGCTATAGACACCTGAGAAATCTTGTCAAAAAGCACACCAACAACGACAAAAGGTCTTACTATAACAAGGACTTACCCCTACTCCATAGCTATAGACACCTGAGAAATCTTGTCAAAAACACACCAACAACGACCAAAGGTCCTACTATAACAAGGACTTACCCCTACTCCATAGCTATAGACACCTGAGAAATCTTGTCAAAAAGCACACCAACAATGACAAAAGGTCCTACTATAACAAGGACTTACCCCTACTCCATAGCTATAGACACCTGAGAAATCTTGTCAAAAAGCACACCAACAATGACAAAAGGTCTTACTATAACAAGGACTTACCCCTACTCCATAGCTATAGACACCTGAGAAATCTTGTCAGAAAGCACACCAACAACGACAAAAGGTCTTACTATAACAAGGACTTACCCCTACTCCATAGCTATAGACACCTGAGAAATCTTGTCAAAAACACACCAACAATGACAAAAGGTCTTACTATAACAAGGACTTACCCCTACTCCATAGCTATAGACACCTGAGAAATCTGTCAAAAGCACACCAACAACAACAAAGGTCTTACTATAACAAGGACTTACCCCTACTCCATAGCTATAGACACCTGAGAAATCCTGTCAAAAGCACACCAACAACGACAAAGGTCTTACTATAACAAGGACTTACCCCTACTCCACAGCTATAGACCCCTGAGAAATCCTGTCAAAAACACACCAACAACGACAAAAGGTCTTACTATAACAAGGACTTACCCCTACTCCGTAGCTATAGACACCTGAGAAATCTTGTCAAAAAGCACACCAACAACGACAAAAGGTCTTACTATAACAAGGACTTACCCTACTCCATAGCTATAGACACCTGAGAAATCTTGTCAAAAGCACACCAACAACGACAAAAGGTCTTACTATAACAAGGACTTACCCCTACGCCATAGCTATAGACACCTGAGAAATCTTGTCAAAAGCACACCAACAACGACAAAGGTCTTACTATAACAAGGACTTACCCCTACTCCATAGCTATAGACACCTGAGAAATCTTGTCAAAAGCACACCAACAACGACAAAGGTCTTACTATAACAAGGACTTACCCTACTCCATAGCTATAGACACCTGAGAAATCTTGTCAAAAAGCACACCAACAACATAAAAGGTCTTACTATAACAAGGACTTACCCTACTCCATAGCTATAGACACCTGAGAAATCCTGTCAAAAAGCACACCAACAACGACAAAAGGTCTTACTATAACAAGGACTTACCCCTACTCCATAGCTATAGACACCTGAGAAATCCTGTCAAAAAGCACACCAACAACGACAAAAGGTCTTACTATAACAAGGACTTACCCCTACTCCATAGCTATAGACACCTGAGAAATCCTGTCAAAAAGCACACCAACAACAACAAAAGGTCTTACTATAACAAGGACTTACCCCTACTCCATAGCTATAGACACCTGAGAAATCTTGTCAAAAAGCACACCAACAATGACAAAAGGTCTTACTATAACAAGGACTTACCCTACTCCATAGCTATAGACACCTGAGAAATCTTGTCAAAAAGCACACCAACAACGACAAAAGGTCTTACTATAACAAGGACTTACCCCTACTCCATAGCTATAGACACCTGAGAAATCTTGTCAAAAAGCACACCAACAACGACAAAAGGTCCTACTATAACAAGGACTTACCCCTACTCCATAGCTATAGACACCTGAGAAATCTTGTCAAAAAGCACACCAACAACGACAAAAGGTCCTACTATAACAAGGACTTACCCCTACTCCATAGCTATTGACACCTGAGAAATCTTGTCAGAAAGCACACCAACAACGACAAAAGGTCTTACTATAACAAGGACTTACCCCTACTCCATAGCTATAGACACCTGAGAAATCTTGTCAAAAAGCACACCAACAACGACAAAAGGTCTTACTATAACAAGGACTTACTCCTACTCCATAGCTATAGACACCTGAGAAATCCTGTCAAAAAGCACACCAACAACGACAAAAGGTCTTACTATAACAAGGACTTACCCCTACTCCATAGCTATAGACACATGAGAAATCCTGTCAAAAAGCACACCAACAACGACAAAAGGTCTTACTATAACAAGGACTTACCCCTACTCCATAGCTATAGACACCTGAGAAATCCTGTCAAAAAGCACACCAACAACGACAAAAGGTCTTACTATAACAAGGACTTACCCCTACTCCATAGCTATAGACACCTGAGAAATCCTGTCAAAAAGCACACCAACAACGACAAAAGGTCTTACTATAACAAGGACTTACCCCATAGCTATAGACCCCTGAGAAATCTTGTCAAAAACACACCAACAATGACAAAAGGTCTTACTATAACAAGGACTTACCCCTACTCCATAGCTATAGACACCTGAGAAATCTTGTCAAAAAGCACACCAACAACGACAAAAGGTCTTACTATAACAAGGACTTACCCCTACTCCATAGCTATAGACACCTGAGAAATCTTGTCAAAAACACACCAACAACGACAAAAGGTCCTACTATAACAAGGACTTACCCTACTCCATAGCTATAGACACCTGAGAAATCTTGTCAAAACACACCAACAACACAAACAAAGGTCCTACTATAAGAAGGACTTACCCCTACTTCATAGCTATAGACACCTGAGAAATCTTGTCAAAAGCACACCAACAACGACAAAGGTCTTACTATAACAAGGACTTACCCCTACTCCATAGCTATAGACACCTGAGAAATCTTGTCAAAAGCACACCAACAACGACAAAAGGTCTTACTATAACAAGGACTTACCCTACTCCATAGCTATAGACACCTGAGAAATCTTGTCAAAAACACACCAACAACGACAAAAGGTCTTACTATAACAAGGACTTACCCCTACTCCATAGCTATAGACACCTGAGAAATCTTGTCAAAAAGCACACCAACAACGACAAAAGGTCTTACTATAACAAGGACTTACCCCTACTCCATAGCTATAGACACCTGAGAAATGACAAGGACTTACCCCTACTCCATAGCTATAGACACCTGAGAAATTTTGTCAAAAAGCACACCAACAACGACAAAAGGTCCTTCTATAACACTGCTCAACTTAATAACAAAACCAACCCTCAAAAGTTCTGGGCCTCTGTTAAAATGAAATGCGAGTTTCTCGTGCTTCAGCAAGATTCCTTTATTTACTTGTGCAAGGAGACAATAGCATTCAAAGCAAAAGAATGTCTGCCTCATAGACTTTAAGGATCAGCTTTTATACACTGCTTTGCACTCAACATGCAGGATGTTGATCAACTTTAACAAGGTCAACCGTCAACTTTGTGGTGCACAGCTAAGCAACTTTTAATTCCTGTTAAGCCTTAGCAAACAT